>NC_051157.2:208989135-209016635 GCF_013339745.2 Dermacentor silvarum | reverse complement strand
TGACGAGCTGTTAGGTCGCCGGGCGGCTCCCTTATCGTTCCCGGGGGTGATTGTAGCGAAGAAGACAGACACTAGTGGGTTCAGTCCTACTGGATCTAAACGCTAGTGGGTCGAGCGCTCTCGCTCAGCAACGGCTCTCGTGCTTTGAAACTGTAACTGCCCTGTCCATCGACGTTGCGCTGCTCCGAGCTCTTCCAATAAACACCTTTAGAATTTATTTATTATTGCGATAGCAATTATATGGACACTTCAACCGGATTTCTGCCGTCGGCGTCGCCGTCGCCGTCGCCGTGAGGTTCCCTATAGATAAAATCTTCGCCGCGCGCCGTATGCCCGAGCGGAAGCGTGCGGGGACGCGCGCTATCACGGAGAGCGAACGCACTCAATCTCCCACGCGCAAGCAAGGAAGCGGGAAGCCAGCGCCGCAGGGAGCGGGGGGGGGGGGGCACTTCTCTGCCAACAACCGCGCTCGTCGCTCGCCTCTTATCTCCACACGGCTCTGACCTTTATGCGCCGTGCATTCGCCGCTCAGTTTCCGTTGAAGCGATAGACCGCACGTACCTTCGCCGCTGCGGCGCATGCGCTTGCTGCCAGCGTTTTGACAGTCGTTGTCTGCAGTCATTCAGTGTGATCTATTCATGTTTGTGCGCGCTCACACCACGCTTGTTCATTCAGTTAGTAATAGTCGGGCCACATTTTCCAACGCACGCTACACATGCAATGCTGCTCGGATTGGCAGTGCAGCACTACAGGTGTGTCCCTTCGCACGCGCTGCCCACGGGAAGCGCTTCTCATCAACACCACCGTTTCACACGCGCCTTCTCGTGGTCATCGAGTCTCTCTTCATGTCGGTCTACTTACGCCGCAGCACACCTGCTTACTTAATCAGCCCATGTTTACTACAATTCATATTGCTACCAAAGCCGCTCACCTTACTTCGTTTGACATTGCTCTGTTGCTATCGCATTTATTGCTTCGCCCTTAGGGCGAAACTGTGACATTTTTTTAACACGAAAGTGTTTTATGCCGGGGTCCACCAAGACTTCACAGACGTATTTCCGTCACGGAAATACGTCAGCTTACAATGTACACGAACATAATACAAAGAAAGAAACCAGAAGAAAAAGTTCCACAAACATGGAAAATTTGGAAATCGAACCCACGACCTCTCGGTCCGCGACGATAGATCGCCGAGCGTTTAACCCATTGCGCCACAAACACATTTGCAGAGAGCTACACAGACGCGCCTTATATATCTAACACTCCTCCGTGTACCCGCGCTCTTGCTCGGGGCGGTGCCGCCGCCTACGAGCAGAAAAGAGAAGTACTGCATTATGACACTAACGCGCGCCGACAGTGAACGCTTCGGTGGTCTCAGCACTACGACGCCTCGATGCCAGCATTCGAAGGGACGCTGGCATCAAGAAGCACTACCAACGCCACCTAGGTGGCGTTCACCGTACTCAGCACAGCGGAGCGTGACCTCCGCAATTAGCTCTGAAAATGTTTCTGAAGTTGATCGCGGAGGCTGCAATTACGACGCGCTGTACGCGCTGATTTGACTCGGTGACGATTCAGTTACGTGCTTTGTCTTGCGCGTTGTATTAGTGTGTCAGTTACGTGCTTCGTCTTTCGCGTTGTGCTAGCGTGTGCAGCGTAGTGCAGCTTCCATATGCACGACGGTTGCTCATGGTCATCGACGTTGGTAGTCGTGATGGAGGAGACGTGCCACCAGGCGTCAGCGTGGGTGCATCAACGCCTAAGGGCGCTTTAGCCACAAAACACCAATAGACATTATATATCAATGTGCAATAAACATTACACTACTTCTGTGAAGACACGTTTCACTTTCGTGTTCTATACCGATTCCTATATAAGAGGGATCAACCACATTCTTTATTTATTATTGCGATAGCAATTATATGGACACTTCAAAGCAGATTTCTGCCGTCGGCGTCGCCGTCGTCGTCGCCGTTGCCGTCGCCGTCGCCGTGAGGTTCCGTATGACGTCAATTGAGATGAAATCGTCGCCGCGCGCAGCCGAACGCTGTATGTGCGAGTGAAAGGGCGCGAGGGACGCGCGCTTTCACGGGGAGTGAACCCACGGCGGAGAATGAACGCGCGTTCTGCGCCGTGCTCCCAGCTGCAGAAGTAGGCGTCTCTTTCCTCCTTTACAATCACCATATAAGTAGAGCAAACGCGCCTTCTTCCGACGCGCGAAAGGCCTGGGGGGGGGGGGGGGGGAGGGAGGCGGGGAAGGGAGGCGACGTTTAGCTGCGGCACCAAGTGCCTATTTATATCAGAGGCTCCGGCAACAGTCACCAACGCCGCACGCATTTTGTGCGAACACGGGCAAAACGCCGACGGCGTCGACAACAGTTCTGCGTGTTGCCGGTACTGCTGCATGTCCAAGTTTATACAGCTGATAAAGCTACTATCATTACTCCGTATAGCTCTCTACAAATTTGCTATCGCAATTGATGCTTCGCCTTTCAGGTGAAACTGCGACAACTTATTTATTTATTTATTATTTATTATTTATTTATTTATTTATTTATTTATTTATTTATTTACGATACCCTCAGGGCCCAAGGGCATTACAGAGGGGAGTTGGTTTCGATGACAAAAAATTGAACATAAACAGCCGTAAATATACATATTATTGTAAATATAAAAGAGGCTCACAAATGAAAAAAGGTTAAGTTAAAATGAAATTATGGGGTTTTACGTGCTAAAACCACGATCTGATTATGAGGCACGCAGGAGTGGGGGACTCTGGAATAATTTGGACCACCCGGGGTTCTTTAACGTGCACCTTAGTCTAAGTACACGGGTGTTTTCGTCCCCATCGAAATGCGGCCGCTATTCGTCCCCGTGTTTCTTCTCGCGCTGTTTATTACCAGTACCACCTATTAATCCGTTGAATCTACGTCTGCCGAAGCTTTCGCTCTTTAGGAAACACATAAAATCCGAAGCCTTTGTCCCTTGTGCTGTTGTGGCACCCAGGAACGCAGCAGGTGAATCCTCCCATGGCACGATGGCTCCACACGAACCATAAAAATTGCCAAAAATCGTTCGGAAACAGGACGCGCAGGCACTCCGGGCAGTTGGAGCGGCCGGATGACTACAAGTACCAGCACGCACCGCGGCAGCGGTGGCGTCGTGAAACTGGCCGGTTGGGTCAGTCTATTACGTAACTTGTGCTGTCGAGGTTTGTTTCCGTATACCAGACTCACACAGTAAATTCACCGTAAGTCTAAACGACTAACTATAGTTTGTAGAATTAAACAGAAGAAATTATGGCAGAACCCATCTCGCGATAACTCTCGACGGTGATGCGATTAGCATTCGAGCAATTTAGCGACACTAATGCTGAAGTCACGGTTAACTTGGCTAACTAGGTATGTGCCTCTGGGAATGTTCCACTCTAAAATTTCTTCGATTTTGAGCGGAATCGAACCACGTCACAGGGGTTGCTCAAGGACAGCAACCCGACGCATTAGCAGGTTGCGCCATAAATACACTGGATATGTGCCACTTTTATTTGAACGCCTTTCACGCCAACGCTTTCACAAGCTGCGCCTTGAATGCACTCGGCATGTGCCGCTTTTCAGTAAACCTGCCGCCAACTTGGGTCACTGAGTGTGCGGCAAGCGAGGGACCGATTCTCAGCATTCGCAGGCGCGCCACGCTTCTCGTCTCGGAGAGCACGCGTGGCCTTCTCGGCAGTGGAACTAGATGGCGCAGCACATAAAGTCAAAGTCGCTGTTTCACCCGTAAGGCGCAGCATCGATTGCGAAAGCAAATTAGTAGACAGCTATACGACGCAAGGATAGTAGTTTAATTGGCCGTATAAAGTTGTGAACATTCACTTACTAACTAAATAGACAAGCACGGTGTCACGCGCGCACAGGTAAACACGAACACATCTCGCTCGATGACCGCGGAAACTCGTTGTGAAAACGCCGGAGTGAGGAAGCGCGCCAGCAGCAGCGGCCAAATTGACCTTCGCGCTGTCTCTCGTCTCGCTTCAACGCGAACTAAACGTCGAAAGCACAGCGCATATGAAGCTACTGGCCCTCGGCGCTTGCACTTTGTCCCCATCGCAGATCGCTTTGAAGAAGAGACCCGCGCGCGTATTTACAATTGCTAGTAGGTACAGCGTTTGACCGCTGGCGCCACGCTGCGCCGCTCGCGCGTACCATGTTTGTAGCCGCCGCCGTTGGAACGGAGAAGGCGTTGACGGAGAAAACGCTGCGCTGGTGGTGACTAGCCTGCTGTTGGGATCGGTGGTATTATAAACGCATCACTGTTTTGATGATCCAAATATAATCTCACTATCAGGGAGGGAGCAGTCTACCTGACTGGAGCAGTATTTTTTTATTTGCGGTGTTGCGGAGCGCAGCGTAGCAACACCCCAACGACCGCCGCTTCGCGTGGGCGCCCGGTACCACGGCTGCCGCCGTGGCACCGGGGTTCAAACGACCACGCTGGCAAACAGAGAGGAAAAAAAGAAAAAGAAAAACGTGATATTAAGAAAAAAAAAATCTAGCCCGGGCGGGATTCGAACCAGCGAACGCGCGATCCCAAAGCGAGCGCCGTAGCCACTCAGCCATACAGCCACGCTACGAAGGGTTGCGTTCATGCGAACCATATGATTGCGTTCGAGCGCTCTCGGCGAAAGAAACCACCTAGAAACGCGGTACGCGCGAGCGGCGTAGCGTGGCGCCAGAGGTCAAACGCTGTACCTACTAGCAAATGTAGTGTTGCGACCCGCGCGGTCGCGCACTTCGCCCGCACCAACGTTACTAGACTAGCTTCGTTGGCCCGCACCGCAGATCGCTTTCAAGGTACAGCGCGGCCGCGCTGTGAGCAGCAGCCGACGGAGCACAACGCACCCCCCCCCCCCTCCCTCTCCATCGCCTCGCCCCCGTGCCTCGCGCGTGCGAAAGACGACCGCGCGCTTCCGGCCTGCCTTCCTCCCTCGCGTTGGCTACATTGAGCCGCACTTGCCGGCTTCCCTCGTACGATTTCACTCCCACACACAGCGTACGGTGCGCGGCGACGATTTTATCGCCTTTGGACTTTATACGGAACCTCACAGCGACGGCGATGACGACGGCGATGGCGACGGCCTAAATGCGCTTGGAGTGTCCATATAATTGCTATCGCTTGGTTTGTCCCCCTCAGAGAAAAAGAACCAAAAAAGAAAGTGGGGGAAAGCACGCACCACCCGAAGGTATAACGGGCATAAAGCCAATAAAAAATAAAAGAAATGGGGTTGGCGTTACCGGCTACTCAAAAGAAATTTGTAGAAAGCCAATTAGGAAAAATAAAATCAGAAGCCAAGCTTACAAAGTAAAATAAGAATAATGGTGCCCAAAAGAAAAACAGGCCTGACAATATAAGCAAACCGTCTGCACGATGTTAGTGAAACAAAGGCTCCATTAAAAAGTTAGATGATTGCGGCAGTGATCTGAGTTATCGCAAATTTTATTAAAAACAAGAAAAACGAAAGAAGATGAACGGCATAGAGCTCCGGGCAATGTTAGTTCGAAATTGTATCAATGTCTGGTGGCCGGCGCACTCCAGGACTGCAAGGCAGTATGAAGACGCTGAGCCCGGAGACAGACGCGTGACACGCACGTATATTGCCAGCCTGCAGGGAAAAAGCTGAACGCAGGTGACACAATTATGCAGGGAGAACAAGACAGAGAAAAGTAAAGAAAAGGGAAGGATGAGAAGGATGAGGCATGCAGTTAGGGTCATACAGCACGGGGCAGACCCCGCCTTTGACGGCAAGCAGTGCAGATGACACATAACAACCATGCAAAAATATCATGAGAATGATGACAGAGGCAAAATCAGATAATCGAGACAGTACATAAAGGGAGAACTTTAATGCGCATCCGGGAGAGGGTCAAGTCAGTGGTACAGACGCTACTATGGCGTGCGCCAGCTGCAGGAGCAGGGCTCGGGCGCGCCGCGAGTCCAACAACTTGGGAAATATCGCGGGAGTCACGGCAGAAACCCCGCAAACCGCGCCCAAGTGGGCCGCAATGCGCGCAGTGCGCGGGCACGAAGTAAGATAATGAACCACCCCTTCGCGCACCGCGCCACATGCGCATAGGTTAGACTCAATCAAGTTAAAGCGATGCAGATAATATGGGAAATGGCCATGGCCGGTGAGCAGGCGCACGAGATGTCGGCTGGGAGGGAACCACGCCGGGACCGCTTGTACACTATTTACCCATTGATAAAGGCTAGTACCCTCCTCTTCGCGTTGCCAGTAGCCATGCCACAAGTTCTGTGATATGGCATAAAGGCGCCCTCGAATTGTTTTGGTAGACGCAGCACACGGCCGCAGCGCGCCATGGGAACGCGCCGACGAAGCGGCCCCATCAGCCAGCTCATTCCCCACCACGCCCCGATGTCCCGGAATGTGCTGAAGAAACACTCGGCGTCCGCCAACCTCGAGGGCATGATGAGCGCGTTTGATGATACGCACGCGTGTGTCTGTACCCCGTAAACTTGCCACAGAGGACAAAAGCGATAAACAATCGCTGTACACATGGACTGGAGCGGCGCCACGCAGTGTCACCGTATACATCACGGCCTCCGAAACTGCTCACACCTCTGCAGCGTACGCACCGGTGGCGTTCAAAAGGCAAAATCGACAATCGTCACGAAGACGACCGGACGGGTCAAACACGACATAGGCAGCTCCGGGCGCACCGTTAGTAAATGACCCGTCCGTATAAATATGATAAGCCTGCACACGAGATAGCGACTCTGCTTGTGCGGGAGACAAGCACGTGAATGCATAGCGGAAGCGGTCTCACGGATGGTCCGATCAGGGGTCGCAAGGGTACCCCACCTGGTGTGGAAAAAAGGTGGTGGGGTCATAGTAAGTTACCTGACGCAGGGTAAAAAGAGAAAATTCAGCGGCCAGGCGGTCAAGCTCCGCCGTGAGAGGAGGGAAATTCGCGAGAATGTGGAGTGCTGATGTGCGGGGGGTGTGGTAAGCGCCCGTAATTGCAAGAAGTGATCTCTGCGCCGAGAGCACGCGGTTGGTAAGGTGCACGCCGGGAAAAGCAGGCCACCAAACGGGCGAAGCGTATGCAACCGCAGGCAGCCGAACCTGTCTGTACAGCCGTCGAATAATGGCTGAATTTAACGTATGATGTAGCCGAAAGAAATTTAGTAATCGGGCTGCCAATATCTCGGCTTTAGTTTTAATGTAATCCACATGGGCAAAGAAATTAAGTTTTTCGTCAAAGACCACGCCGAGCAGTTTAATTTGGTCTTTGTGCTGGAGGAAAACCCCGTTCAAGCGGATGGACGGACGCCTTTTTGATGTAGCAATATTCCCGTTATTAAAGAATACAAAGAAAGATTTTGAAGAATTAATTTTGACCTTGTTCTGTGCTGCCTAATTACAGACCAAGGTGAGGACAGACTCTGCCAAAGCCTGCAGTTGCAGTCGCGACTCGCCGGTGACAAGTAGGATGGTGTCGTCCGCAGTGTCGTCCTGTGCATGAACCCCGTTAGGAAAGGGAAGGTCCAGCAATGAATATATTATGATATTCCAAAGGAGGGGGCTAATAGGCGAGCCCTGAGGGCTGCCTATATGGTAGGTCGCGCCGACGCCTCCCTCGCACAGGAGCGAAAAACAACACTACGGCCCGAAAGGAAGGACCGGAGGAGAAAGTAGACGTTAGAAGGGCACTGATGCCTACGCAAGGAGAACAGAACGCCATCATGCCAGACGCTATCAAACGCCCGGTAAAATCCAGAGAGATTAGTACCGCGGGGGTTTTGTTCCCCTTGAGCGTGAACAACCTTTGCCGCAAGGCGTTGTTGTGTCTGGCGGTCCTTCGGGACAAAGAAGGCCGGCGCCGACTCAGATGCGCCAACCTGGCGCCCCTTTCTCGCGGCCGAGAATTGTCACCTGGCACTGAGGGATTAGCAGTTGGTCTCCAGGCTACCTCATGCGTCGCTAAACGGCAGCGTCGCCCCTTTGGTGTGGTTCCGTGAATTACCAGCGCCTCGCGAACCACGACGAGGCCCGGCGCTGACTGCGACGCGCCAACCTGGCGCCCTTTTAAGACAGCCACCGCCTTCCCTGGTTCAGCGAACTGACCGCTATGGAGAGGCTAATCTTGAAAGGGGCCAGTGTCTGGCAATCCCGGGGGAACGACATCAACGTTCCGTTCCCAAGGTGTCAACCACTGCCTGTGTTCGGGGGCGACCTATCAAGATTGGAGGCGGAGCCCGGCGGGAAACGGCGACACATCACGTGCGGGATATGGCCACCTGATCAAAGACTGTCATTGGCTAAAAGAACTAAAGTGTATTCCCTCGTCGAGTGAAGGAGGGAAACGAAAGGGATAAAACAGCGGGACTTGAATGTTGTGAGGGACGCTCGACCATGTAGAACGCTCGGAGATGTAAACGCTACTACATGCAAAGATGTTAGCACGTAGACGGCTCCAATATCATGGAGCCCTTCTTGTAAAATACCACCATGTACAGTGTATATAAAACAGTTTTCTAATCTCCCTGGATATCTCCTCCTCTCGGCACCTGGCACGGCACCGTCCATGAAACCTTAGTGGCCGCTTGGACTCTCGGACTTCGCAACAGCGTACAGGGCTAGAGGGGCATTCCGCTCATGTGTAAAGCCGAATGGTTGGGAATGGATAAGTTTACGAGAGTGTAGAAAGTAGTACAATCAGGAATTTAGAAGACGCTCGAGAATTTTGCCGAATAGAGCATTCATAACAATCGGACGGTATGCGGAAGGTTGGTTAGGCGGACGACCGGGTTTTGGGATGAAAATAATTTTGCCCGCCTTCCATCTAGAAGGGAAATGGCCTAATTTCAGCGCGGTATCGAAAATTGAAAAGAAGAAATGGGGATGCAGACGGAAGAGGTTTCGTACGAAGATAGCGGTGAGCCCGTCCAGCCCCGGCGCTGCGCGAGGGTTGCCCAAGAACACCGCGTACTCGATCTCAGCCGGCGGGAAAGGGAGATCGTCGGGAACAAGGGGATACGGACTCCTAACCACGCGTCGGATGCACCGGTGAAAATCGCTGTCACCAGCCGGATCATCCGCGGCAACGTGTGCCTGCAAAAGCAGCGCCGCAGAACCGAGCACAGACGAGGTTATGATGCCATCCGCACGTTCCAAAGGCGGGAGATGCGTCGCCGGCCGCACTTTATCGAAAGCTAGCTGAAAAGGTTGGCCAAAGAGGTGTTTTCGCGGGAGCTCGTGACATAGTGTTTTCTCAGACGACTCTTTGGCACGTCTAATGTTGCGCTTATAGATAGAGGAGGCGCTGGCATACTCTTGCCGGAACACGCCGCGAAGGTCAGGGTCGCGCACGCTCTGCAGCCACCGTCGCATAGCGCGCACCCTCGAACGTTCGATAGCCAGTTCCGGCGTCCACCTGCCATTCTCGCGGGGGCCACGCGCCTTCACCGTGCGCAAGTTAGCCTTATGGAGAGCGTCGTACAAGCTATAAAACTTGTTTATTATCATATCGAGCGTGAGACCCGATGAAAAGTCGCAGTGCACGATCTGAGCAAACCATGCGCAGTGCCGCAAGGACTCGAGTATTTGACTACGCGCTAAGTTGGTGAGGTGCTTAATCGGTGCGCATGTCGTGCTATCGCAATAAAAAGTGCGAGAGAGGCGCCCGGTTGCCGCATGACGCGTTTCTCAGCTTCGCACGCACTCGCGCGCCATGCATTTCGGCGGACACGTGCAGGCTTCGCGGTGGCGATGCTAGATGGCGCCGAGTATTCTAAGAGAAGCAACAGAAAGTCCCTGGACTGGCGGCCACGCGCAGGCTTCGCGGGGGCGATGCTAGATGGCGCCGAGTATTCTTAGGGAAGCAACAGAAAGTCCTTGGACTGGCGGCCACGCGCAGGCTTCGCGGGGGCGATGCTAGATGGCGCCGAGTATTCTTAGGGAAGCAACAGAAAGTCCCTGAACTGGCGGCCATGCGCAGGCTTCGCGGCGGCGATGCTAGATGGCGCCGAGTATTCTTAGGGAAGCAACAGAAAGTCCCTGGACTGGCGGCCAGGCGCAGGCTTCGCGGGGGCGATGCTAGATGGCGCCGAGTATTCTAAGGGAAGCAACAGAAAGTCCCTGAACTGGCGGCCATGCGCAGGCTTCGCGGCGGCGATGCTAGATGGCGCCGAGTATTCTTAGGGAAGCAACAGAAAGTCCCTGGACTGGCGGCCACGCGCAGGCTTCGCGGGGGCGATGCTAGATGGCGCCGAGTATTCTTAGGGAAGCAACAGAAAGTCCCTGGACTGGCGGCCACGCGCAGGCTTCGCGGCGGCGATGCTAGATGGCGCCGAGTATTCTTAGGGAAGCAACAGAAAGTCCCTGGACTGGCGGCCACGCGCAGGCTTCGCGGCGGCGATGCTAGATGGCGCCGAGTATTCTTAGGGAAGCAACAGAAAGTCCCTGGACTGGCGGCCACGCGCAGGCTTCGCGGGGGCGATGCTAGATGGCGCCGAGTATTCTTAGGGAAGCAACAGAAAGTCCCTGGACTGGCGGCCACGCGCAGGCTTCGCGGCGGCGATGCTAGATGGCGCCGAGTATTCTTAGGGAAGCAACAGAAAGTCCCTGGACTGGCGGCCACGCGCAGGCTTCGCGGGGGCGATGCTAGATGGCGCCGAGTATTCTTAGGGAAGCAATAGAAAGTCCCTGGACTGGCGGCCACGCGCAGGCTTCGCGGCGGCGATGCTAGATGGCGCCGAGTATTCTTAGGGAAGCAACAGAAAGTCCCTGGACTGGCGGCCACGCGCAGGCTTCGCGGCGGCGATGCTAGATGGCGCCGAGTATTCTTAGGGAAGCAACAGAAAGTCCCTGGACTGGCGGCCACGCGCAGGCTTCGCGGCGGCGATGCTAGATGGCGCCGAGTATTCTTAGGGAAGCAACAGAAAGTCCTTGGACTGGCGGCCACGCGCAGGCTTCGCGGTGGCGATGCTAGATGGCGCCGAGTATTCTTAGGGAAGCAACAGAAAGTCCCTGGACTGGCGACTACGCGCAGGCTTCGCGGGGGTGATGCTAGATGGCGCCGAGTATTCTTAGGGAAGCAACAGAAAGTCCTTGGACTGGCGGCCGCGCGCAGGCTTCGCGGTGGCGATGCTAGATGGCGCCGAGTATTCTTAGGAAAGCAACAGAAAGTCCCTGGACTGGCGGCCGCGCGCAGGCTTCGCGGGGGCGATGCTAGATGGCGCCGAGTATTCTTAGGGAAGCAACGGAAAGTCCCTGGACTGGCGGCCACGCGCAGGCTTCGCGGCGGCGATGCTAGATGGCGCCGAGTATTCTTAGGGAAGCAACGGAAAGTCCTTGGACTGGCGGCCACGCGCAGGCTTCGCGGCGGCGATGCTAGATGGCGCCGAGTATTCTTAGGGAAGCAACGGAAAGTCCTTGGACTGGCGGCCACGCGCAGGCTTCGCGGCGGCGATGCTAGATGGCGCCGAGTATTCTTAGGGAAGCAACAGAAAGTCCTTGGACTGGCGGCTACGCGCAGGCTTCGCGGCGGCGATGCTAGATGGCGCCGAGTATTCTTAGGGAAGCAACGGAAAGTCCTTGGACTGGCGGCCACGCGCAGGCTTCGCGGCGGCGATGCTAGATGGCGCCGAGTATTCTTAGACAAGCAACAGAAAGTCCTTGGACTGGCGGCCACGCGCAGGCTTCGCGGGGGCGATGCTAGATGGCGCCGAGTATTCTTAGGGAAGCAACGTTTTACATTTTGTAAAACGAAAACATTTTCTGAGTCCTTCCGCGCACAGTAATCGAATGGAACCGCCTTCCTGCTGACATTGGATCAATCGTTGATAGCCAACGTTATCGCGAAGCACTAACCACCATTACTTAAGTACATGCCTGTTTGAAATTGTTATTACTCACTGTATCTTGCTGCTGTATTTGTTTGTATTTTTCCCACTCCCCTTTGTAATGCCTTTGGCCATGAGGGTAAATAAATAAGTAAATAAATAGATAAATAAATAAATAAATAAATAAATAAATAAATAAATAGGGGACTTTGGGGTTGCTATAAATATGAAGTGGCGCGCGACATCTGGAAAGGAGTAATGATGTCACCGCTAACGTTCGCAAATGTCATTCTGTGCTTAAAATCGGATATATTGTCGGGGCTGGCAGTTAACCAGAGATGAGTAGGCCGGTTGGCTTTGGGCGCCCATGGTAAAACCACACATTAGGCAGTGCAGGGGGACATGGTTTGGGCCTCTTTTGAGGGGTGACTACTCACCAATTCCACAAGCTTTTACTAGGAGTACAAAAAAACAGCTTTGTTTATTTGTTTTGTGCGCGTTTATGTACAGTCCTTTTGCCCTTGACCACGCCCTCAATGATTCAAGAATAACGTTGTCTCTGCCTGTAAGGTCTTCAGATCTGTAGCCGCTCAAAAATATGCTCGTATCGTCGGCATAAATAATGAGTTTGGATCACTAGAAACGTTAATTACATCAACAATATAAACACTAAGAAGAAAAGTACCGAGCAGGCTATACCTTTGGGAACGCCGCATATAATTGATTGCGGAGCAAAATTTACCGTCAGCAGTGATTGCTTCGTTACGTTAGAGAGAAAAATATGAAGAGCCACGTATGCCAAATACTTTTGCAACTTATAAATTACAAAGCCATGACTCAAAAGATCCAACGCCTTTGTAAAATCTATAAATATTCCAAGTGTTAATTTTTTCGTGTCAATATTACGTAATATGGTTTCTTTTGTAGCAGGAAGGCAGACTCAGTTGATTTCCCTTTACGAAATCCCAACTGGGAATCCGCCTTTTGCATTGCGCTGTGGCGCCACCTTAGCGGGCTCCGCGAGAAACAATATGTACGGCGTCGCGGGACCCGCAGGACGCAGAGGCACGCTGCAAGAAGCGAGCTGAAATGGGTTTGTGCATTTGTCAGTCGTTGTAATTTTCGTTTTGTTTGAGTGGCGGCTTGTTGGACAGGATGCGTAGGCCGGCAATGACTCTGGTGCGACTTACAACCGCAAGTCGTCGAAATATGATGACGGGGTTTGTTGCAGCTACGTCGACAAAACCAGTCACCGTGCGATTTGCCTCTGAACGAATACATCGCATCGTAACGTGATTGACACAGCGCCTATGCTTGTATTCCTGTTATTCATATTTATTCGTGCCGAATGTGAGTCCAAATATGCTTCAGAAGTTGAAATGCACGAACGTGAGCACTCGCCAGCCGCCCACATCAAGTTTAAGCTGTGGTCGATTCCGCTCAGCGGAGGTTAGCCGTATCGTATATAGCAGCCGAGTTCATGCATTTGCCACTGTTAGACCTGCACTGAACGTACTCTAATAGGATGATAAAAACTGCTTTTAAAGCTGAATCTTGACCACAGTGGCCATAGCTCTTTGAAGGGGCGACACTGCGCCCAGAGTATTTATGCAACGCAAGAACGGTGCATTTGTTTACATTGGCACGTGTACGGCCACCGCTTGCTGTTCGCTTCAAGTACAGTAGAAACTGTGCACCGCGCTCACACGAAATAATGAGGAAATGTTCAAAGCATATATGAACACTTATTATGCACATATCAGAATCGATCACACTATGCCAATACCATCTAAACAGCACTAATTTCGATTTATTCACGGGAAATTGGCAAAAAATGCGCTTTTTGCGAGTGTGCAGACGATTGCGCGTCTTACATCTTAGTTGCAGTACTCAAATGCGCAAGGAAACAAAAGGGGTTAAACAAAAGGGGGGGTTAAGTCGGCCTCAGGGGGGGGGGGGAGGTTACAACCCCCGGAACCCCCCCCCCCCTCCGTCGGTGCGCCACTGCTGTAAAGGGCTGGAAATCGTGCATATCAGCGTCGTAAGCACGTTTCTACTCAATTTGAGCGTCAATAAATACATACGCGAGCGCATTTGCGGCGATATTCACGTTGTCGGTGCAATGTTCTCACTCGGCGGCCGCTCGCACGGCGATCAGCACACTGGTTTGGTCGGCGTCGTCGGCACGAAAGCTTATCACACTACGATCACTCGCTGTCGTCGGTCGCGTCGTCGGTCGCTTCTTCGTCATACTTGTTTGACAATATAGGTATCGCACAGGTACAGTATGACAACTACAGCCGGCCGAGCGTTGGCACCGGCGTGAGGTCGACTTCTGACCGACATCGGTGTCGTGTCGGCATATATTGTGATGTACCGGACGTTAACCGAATATCGCTGTGAACAGCTGAAGTTTCTACCGAAACACAGCGCAAATATCGCGTCGTCGACCGGCACAGCGCCGACAATAAAGAGTTCGCGTCCTCGACGACTATGCTGCATACGCGTGCGTCGTCAGCTGCACGAACCACCGACGCCGTACAAACCGTTTTCGGCGCTCGCCACTAGGGTACAGCGCATGCGCACTCGGGACATGCAAAAGGAGGAATAGTGTTTATCAAAAAAGCTAACTGTTCTCCTCATTAAAACATTTTCGAAAGCTTTTGAAAATAGAGGAGAAAGAGAAATGGTACGATATAATTAGTTAAAAACATCTTTTCACCACCTTTAAATAATAACAGAAACCTTATTAGCAATAATTCCTTTAGGGGATTCAGCAGATGCAATACATTGATTGAATATACGGATTAAACAATGAGATATGAGATCAACAACAAACTTAATCGGCTTTACTCTTGTAGCCCATTATAATCTTTGGAGGACGTTGATTTAAGGTTAATCAATACCAAAAGCATATCTTCATTATCTGTGTCATTAAATACTGCAGACTCAATCACAGCACTTCAATGACACTAAGCGCTCTTAGAGGGTACCCAGAAGGTACAAAGATTGTAAAAAAATGTGTTATATTTGTGAGTAAGATCAGCTCCGGGAACCACATCACCTTCAATGATTAGCTCACCAAGGGCCCTTCCTTTACTTTTCCTTAGAAATGTGTCGTTCAAACACTTACAAAAAATGTTTGAGTTATTGTTCTTGTTTTTATCGAAGAAACGGTTTTTAAATGCGGATTTCGACCTGCGAAGTTTTTTGTTCAATTTATTACGGTAAGATTCAAATACCTTCACATCAACAGGATCGTGGGTAATCATAAAACGTTTGGCGAGCCTGCTTTTGCGGTTAATCATCTTTACATGTTCAGGAGTTATCTAAGACTTACGTAATTTGACATTAACAACTTTCGTTTTCCATAGAAAACACCTTTCATGGATTTCTTTTATCATAGCAATTGTATGATTGATCATGTTTTGAACAAGCAAGAGCTGGGGACCAATTGGCATTAAGCGCACAGTCACGAAAGAAGGCTGAGAGCCTGCTCGCTCCTACACTGATAACAATATACATTACGATTACAGTCTGTAATTCCGTACTGAAGCGAAAGTGAGACAAATGTAGCGCCGTCATTGCTGATGTCACAAGTAATCGTACCAGCGCCGTTAACAACTGAAGCTACATCAACAATAAATAAATCAAGAGTACTAGTGGAAGAAACGCTAACTCTTGTGGGTGTTTTGATTAGGTTCTTTAAACCATTTGCTGAAATAACAGACATAAACTCAGAACTAGCACCTGCCGCCTCCAAAGCCATTACCTTATGGTGTCGTTTCTCAGGCGCCGCAGGAGAATTCACTCCACACAAACACTGCTTCTTGTGTCTCCGTGAACGTCGATCGCAGGGCTCTATTATGAGCAGCTTAGTAGTTGGCGCAGCCAGCGACGCCACAGTGCCGCTCGGACGAGCAAGCTTTGTACATCCCACTCAGTAGATGCAGTAACAGCACGTCTAACGCAAACAGCTCAGCAGATGCGGCAAGAACGCGGCTAAAGACGCAACATGCGAACGCGCACCGCCAAGCGCAGTCATTTTCTCCCGTCTCTCGCAGTCCTCGCCACCCTTACTAGAAGTCAGCATATGGTGTAGAGAGTAGCGGCGCAGCTGATACTCGTGCTGTGAGGCTATAGAATAACTGGTTTGTAGACCATTTTCACGACGATCTCGTGGGTGCCGCCATGTCTCATCACGTGGTGATGCGTCCATCGCTTCCCTCAGTTGCCTCCGTTGTCTCCGTGTTTACAATGGATGTGCATGACGCCGGTGTGGCTCAGCAATCCTTTTTTTCGGCGGATGTCGTGGACAGTGACTGGGTCAATGACACCAAACTTTGGCGTCAGCTTCGGAGCACATGTAAGGCCTTTCGTAACTCATCACGTCTTCTCCAAACGGCGCGAGCAACGTATACGGCGCTTATATTAAAAGCGAGGCTAGAAATGTATTCTAAGCTGTCCAAACTTTCCGCTTATGAATTAAATCAATATCAGTGTGTCAGTGGTCTTGGTCCATTATTTGCAAATCATTTTGAAGCAGCGGCTTGTCATGTTTATGACTCACTAACTTTCCTCAGTGTGGTCACTACCGGATTGTTGATTGTCTGCCTAATTGCTCGCGGGTGTGCTCAGTTGCGATAAATTTGTTCTTGCCGCTCAAGAAGCTTGGAACCTAGATGATCTGTACTTTGTAGTAGCTTGTAGCAATAACGTATTATCACTAGCCACTCGCTTACTCTGGACCGTCACGAAACGTTCCGCTTCGAACATTCGTGTGCTGTCGGTGTAGTCCTTCACCCATGCTTCGGAGCATTGATTCAAGAGTATGCCCATTCACTTATTCCTGATACGTTGGTCACTGAGTTGGGGTAAGTTTGCATTTGAATTGGGGTAAATGTGTGTAGATAACGTGTGAGAAACTTACTATGCCAAGAACCTGCGCTGCTTCGTTGGTCACTGTAAACGAGGGGTACTCACTTTTGCCGTTGTTCCGGAGTTGGAGTTCTTTCTTTGGAGGTTAGCGAGACAACACTGACGGATGAGTTAATTTCTTATCCTCAAGGAAAGCCGTGCATTGCGCAGGGCCGGCAGCACAGGCACTCCTTATGTCGCAGCGGTCCGTGAGCTTGACTACGAAGATTTATTCCTATAATTCCTTAATATGCCAGTCAATATTTCTGTAGCCAGCTGCTACACACGTGTTCGCTCTGCCGCCCCATATTTTTCATGATGAATGGAGTGCAGTGCGCTAGCGAACACCCAGTTGCATTTCCGACAGGCTGATCGCATAGGATAGGAATAAACTTTATTTGTCCAGCGGTTAAGAGGTAATGGTTTCGTATTCGTGTGCTTTCGCTGAAGCAACGTGCGGCGCACTGCCGAAAGCGCCATCTTGATCCCCTACAGCAAACTGCTCCGCAAAAGGGTCTATACTAAGACATCATATTGTGGACACGGATGCTTCCATGTCACTTATACTAGCCTCTAAATTGTCCTTTTTTTGCATGCTCATGTTATATTTCCTTTTTTGAGTTCTGTTCTTGCCTTGTTATGTAGTACTTGTTAAGCATCCAACATATCATGTAACCATCCCTCCTTCTTTGCGTGTGGCCATTAAGTTGTGTATTCCTTGGCTCAATATCAGGCATATCATTTACACAGATCATACAGTAATTAAGGATTTATAGTAGTAGTAGTAGTGGTAGGTATTCTATTTTGTATGACTATAGCCTTCCTGAGTCTAGTTGTATAAGTATATTCGTATTTTTATTGCAATAGCAATTATATGGACACTCCAAAGCGGATTTCTGGTGCCGGCGTCACCGTCGCCGTCGCCGTGAGGTTCCGTATGAAGTCAACGGCGATGAAATCGTCGCCGCGCTCCGGACGCTGTATGTGCGAGTGAAAGGGCCGAGGGACGCGCGCTTTCACGGGTAGCGAACGCACATCGGAGAGCAAACGCGCGTTCTGTGCCGTGCTACCTGAAGGGCTGCAGAATTCAGCGCCTCTTTCCTCCTTTCTCCATATAGAGAGCAAGCGCGACCTTTTCCGTCGCGCGAAAGGGTCGGGGGGGGGGGGGGGGAGGCGACGTTTAGCTGCGGCTCCAAATGCGTATTTATATAAAAACGCCGCGCGCGTTCTGTGTGAACGCGGGCAAAACGCCGACGGCGTCGACATCTATGGCCGTTGACATAAAAGGAGCCTTCGATAACATCAGTCACAGGAATACTTGAAGGGCTGCAGGAAACTAACGGTGGACAGAGGATATTTCATAGGATATGTCCAAAGTTTCCTTAATCAGATAACTGCAATAATCAAGATCGGGGATTATGAATCCGACACCATTCGGCCACCAAACAAAGGAACACCACAAGGGGCGGTAATTTCACCCACACTTTTCAACGTTGCCATGATAGGCCTTGCAAAGCAACTCAAAGAAATCGCCGGTCTACAACATACGATATATGCCGACGACATAACCGTATGGACAACTACAGGTAGCCTAGCGGAGAAAGAAGATGGGCTACAATAGGCAGCTAGCACCATAGAAGGGTACAAGATGCTCAGCGGAAAAGTCGGAACTTATCCGCTTTACAAAGAGAAAATCACTAAGGGCGGACTCGAGTCTAAAGCTGCAAGTCAAGCTAGAAGGAAAAATCATTCAAGAGAAATATACTATAAGAATACTTGGTATGTGGCTGCAAGCTAATCAGAGATGCCTGCATACACTAAATACCCTCAAATCAGCAGTGTAACAGATCTCGCGCATGATCGCCCGTATAACAAACAATCGTACGGGGATGCGAGAACAAGATACTCTCCGACTGGTAAGAAGTCTCGTCGTCAGTCGCATCACATACTCACTCCCCTATCATTATATGAACAGGGAAGAGAAAGAAAAAGCAAACCAAATAATAAGAATGGCTTACAAGACTGCTCTAAGATTACCTCAGAATACTTCAAACGACAAGCTACTGGCGCTTGGTCTACACGACACGATTGAATAATTAGCTGAGGCACAGCTATGAACACAAGAAAATCGCCTGCTCCAGAGTCCAACAGGCAGAGAAGTCTTAAGCAAGTTAGGGCGTGATGCACTAATACAAAAACATCAAGAAACTCTAATGCGAGATACCCAGCGAACTTAGAGAATGGTACACGGTATCCCCCATGCCAAATAAGATGGATCCTACCCTGCATGGTGGGAGAAGAACGGCTAGGGCACAATACATAGAAAAAATGACAAAATACATGAATACGGCAAGATTCACTGACGCCGCGCCTTATCAGACAGATGCAAGGAAGGCGGTGGCAGTTGTCACAGACCGTAGAGGCAAAGTTACAGCCTGCGCTTCAATAGATCGCGCTTCTACATCAGCAGCAGAAGAGGTTGCAATTGCGCTCGCAATAAAAGAGGGCTGGACGCGAAACGCTCCATTAACGATAATCACAGACTCACAGAAAGCTTGCAGAAACTATCTAAGGGGCAAAGTTGGAGAACAGGCGCTCCGAATACTTGTCGGGACTGGATGGGACCCTACGGTTCAATACATCCAAACTGTGACCTGGGCACCGGGGCACGAGGGCGTCACCGGGAACCTGCATGCGGACGAGGCGGCTCGAGGCCTTACAAATCACCGTGCCGCCCCAGACTCTGCAATAGAGAACCCTACACCCCTAGACCCTTGCTTTGCAACAATTCTGAAATACTTCAGAGAAAATAGAAAGATCTATCCACCCCCGCACGGTAAACTCAGCGCTGCGGAGGCAACCGTGTTGCGACGATTACAGACGAACACCTGCATAAATTTGCACACACTCCACCTGATCTACCCCACGGCATACAGAGACATATGCCCGTGGTGTGGAGCAACACGAACACTCTTTCACATCACGTGGGAGTGTGCAGAACACGGAGAAGAACACGAAACAAACGGCACGTGGAACGAATGGGAGGCACTGCTGTCTAGCCCGGCCCTGGAAGATCAGCTACGACTGATCCAACGAGCTGAGCGAATGGCCCGTGCTAGTGGGGCCTTGGAATAGGGGCACCACCCTGCTGGACAAACTTCGTCTTTAACCCCCTATCCCCTCTGTATAATGGGGTAGGAGCCTGCCCGGTTTCTGATTATAATAAAGTTTTACTACTACTACTACTACTTACTCCGCATAGCTCTCTACCAATTTGCTATCGCAATTAATGCTTCACCTTTCGCGTGAAACTGCGACAATTTTTCTTAGCTGTTCTGTGTTTCTTTATCTCGCGACTGATACAGCAGTTCCACCAATTGTAAAAGGGTTTATTAGAACTCGGAGCAGCGCAGCGGCGACAGTCAAAAGAGGACACAGCTTCCAAGCACGATCGCTGTTGCCAAGCAAAGCGCTGGACCCACTAGCGTCTGGCCCAACTAGAGCCGGACCCACTAGCGTCTCTCTTCGCTACAATATTATATTAACCATTCATTCTTCTTTTTGAATCGTTCTAATTTTGGCACCTTACAATGAAATGCCGCAAAGCGACTGATGTACCGTTCATATGTATCACAATTGCTCCGGTTTTATTTTAGGGGCGAAGCACCTTAGGGCCGAGCCTTGTCCCTCCCTCCTCGTCGCTCGTCGTCCGTAGCTCTGGTTTGCATGGAGTCCGCTAGGGGCGCTGCAGTGCACAAGGGCGTAAAGCCCCTCAATAAAAAAAAGTAGCGACATATTTTGAAGATTGCCGCTTTCCTCCTCTCCTGCCCGTTCTCTCGGCGCTCGGCCCTCCGATTGGCCGAATGCTGTCACGTGCTCGCGCGCGCTTTTTTTCTTGCTTGTTTTTTGCTCCCGCCGCCATCGCAGTGCCAGACCATTGCGAGCCGTGTATGGAGGCACCACGCATCGCGTCTCCTTTGCGCATTTAAGGCGTAGTGTTCGCGATGCAGTGTTGCTCGGCATTCGGGTGCAGAACACGCGAAACAGACGGCAAGCGACTCTTCCGGATTCCATCAGCGAAGCGAGACGCGGCGCAGAGGAAGGTCTGGCTTCAAAGAATCAGTCGCGCTAATTTCAACCCAACACAATGGTCCCGGCTGTGTGAGGTAAGCGAGCGATTCTTCAATGATCCCTAATCTCACATGCTGCCACTTGCTGTGTGAGGCTTCGTTAGTTTTTCTCCCTCCTAAGTGCCGCACTGTTCGTGCTGCATGTTCGCGCTGCATTTGCAACTTTCGTGGCCGGATTTCATCTTGTCCTCAAACGCACGTGGTTTTTGTTGACCCGGTTATACAATCCATGGCGTTGTGTTTGCGTGGCCTGATTGTATGTGAACGGCACGTTTTGAGTGTACCGCAGTATGTTATGAAGCGGTGACGGTACGTAGGGAAAAATGGGCGCTTACCTGCGGAAAGACGATTAGGGCTATTTAGTTAGGGCGACTTTGCGCCTTCAGCAAAAACTCAACTCGGTGGTCGGCGAAGATCAATGTTCTTGTCGCTAAAACTTGTCGCTATCGTCCTAGATCCTCGAGGACCGATAACTATCTCGAAAATGGTAGAAATTGCTGCGCGTCAAAAGTGTGCTCAGTATTCTAGTCGTGTATCGCGTAGCAGAACAAGAGATAAGGACCTGTGCTGGCGGCGAGCTGAAAAAGGAAAACGGTATACAAGACTTCCCGGCGATATGTAGCAGAACAAGAGATAAGTACCTGTGCTGGCGGCGAGCTAAAAAAGGAACACCGTATACAAGACTTCCCGGCGATAACTTGTGCCGGGAATGTTGTGTTACGCCTTATACTTGAAGGAGCGAGGTTTTACGGTAACCTTGTTTTCTGATTTCACGTGTGCGCAGGATCACTTCACGGATGATCAATTTGAGCCGGTGATTCTGCAGAGCTGTGGCACAAAAAAATTGAAGCGTCAAGCCATTCCATCGCTCTTCGTTCATCGGAAGCAGCTGAAGCCGCCTGCCAAACGTAAGAATACACCGTGCACTTCAAAGGCATTACCGTCTGCTGGCAGCAATGCTATCCACATTGCAACGCCCTTGATTATAGAGTTAACTCATTCCTGCGTGGCTTTGTCAGTGGCCAGGACAAACCTGGATGTTAACTCACCGTTTCTGCTCTGCATTTGATAAGATAGTAGATACAATACGCAGGGTAGAATTTCTCGGACCCGCGCGCAGCACATGCAAGCGGCAATATGATCCGCAAAAGCAGCCTCGCATACACCTGTAAGATGACCGCTGCCGCGCTACTCAAGTCCGCAAAAAAACGAAGAAAAAATGTGTGGAGTAGTGTAAGGCTTCCTGCAAGTGAGCGAAGCCACTAGCCTCATTATCGACGGACCGCTTCCGCCGAATGATCGGTAGCTCACTAGTCAGTGAAACCTGTAAGACAACTGCATATATACAGCTGGTGGATCATTCACTCCCGAAGCGTAGTCATTGTTAGAGGCCCGCTGTGCACGTTAGCCGCTGGCCAACGAGGGACTGGAGCTACTGAAACGCGGAGATGAACCAACGCCGAGGTCGCGCGTGGCATGGCTCAGTTAAAGCCCGACTTAGAGGCTTTAGGCTCACTGTATCACCGCTAATAGTACAGCCATCTAAGCGCAACGGCATTTATGCGTCCTCTCGTTGTTTCGGCAGCCAGTCATAACATAACGCGAAAAATTCCGATCAAAATACGAGTTCAAGAGCGCGAGCGACGCATAGCCACAGCGTTTTATTCGGAGAGCGTCTGTTAGTTCGGCACCGCGTAGGGGGAGCCACGGTCGACAGAAGAGAGAGTGAACGCCGGCGATGGAGGAGGAGAGAGGAGAGGGCGCTACTTTTCTTCACTGAGGGGTTTTAAAAGGGCGTTCGTTCCTGACGCGCGCTCTCTTTCTCTCTTCAGCCTTGGATGATAACGGTCGCTTCTGATAACGGCGCGCCCGCTATGGATGAAAAGGCGAGAGTGGCGGCTCAACTGCAAGCGGAGTGGAGGGCTCGCAAAGCTGCTGCAGCACGGCGACGCAGACAAGCGGACCCGGAGGCAACACTCCATTTGCTAGTAGGTACAGCGTTTGACCGCTGGCGCCACGCTGCGCCACTCGCGCGTACCGCGTTTCTAGGTGGTTTCTTTCGCCGAGAGCGCTCGAACGCAATCATATGGTTCGCATGAATGCACCCCTTCGAAGCGTGGCTGTATGGCTGATCATAAAAGTCTTTCAGCTGTGAAATCATCCGAATGAAATGTGACTTCGAAGATACAATTGGTTCTGCATTCCGATCTAGCATGCGAGTTTTCCATAAACTGTGCAACGCCATAAGCAGGAGCATATCAAAAGGCACATCGTCACATTGAGGTTGTATCAGATATCGTATTGTATAAGCATTTATATCAAAATCCTTTTTTAAAGTCCTTTGGAGAACGTCCCAAAACAATATGGCATCCTTGCAATCAATAAAACAATGTTCTATGGTTTCCGGTACATTACAGAGACGACAGTTTATCGAAGATACAAAGATTCCTTTCCGATTTAACCAGGTTTTAACAGGTAACGTTTCAGTGTGCACTTTGAAGAAGAATGTTTTAGTGTGAGGAGGAATAGGCATTTTACAGACCCGTGTAAGGACGTCATCTCCAGGTAAGCCGATGTACAGCGATCGGTATAACGGAGGTTTAAAAAGCATATCAATTAGATCTTTATACAGATTTTTCCTTGAGATAGAGAATAAGTACTCATTTGAGAACCTCACTGCAAGAAAACGCACTGAGAGACACACTTCACGCATGAATCCCTGCAAATATGGATGTGAAGCAAAATTTGTCGAAATTACTAAATTTGGTAAAACGTTGACGAGATTAACTTGCAAGAATGTCCGAAGTAATGGATGAGAACAGTCTCGAAAAAACTCCCAACCAGACTGGTATCCGTTGTTGTTGAAGTGTATCCTTTTGCCTCCCTTTTAGAGAACTCTTACCGTAATAATTGTACTGTGAAGTGTTTGTTTTGTGCTTGTAGACGCGGCTGACTGTTTTGGCCGCTATGGAAATATCTTACGTATTCGTAATAAATACCATGAAAGAAAAAAAATAAAAAAAAAGTGGCTGTATGGCTGAGTGGCTACGGCGCTCGCTTTGGGGTCATGCGTTTCGCTGGTTCGAATCCCGCCCGGGCTAGGATTTTTTTTCTTAATATCACGTTTTTCTTTTTCTTTTTTTCCTCTCTGTTTATCAGCGTGGTCGTTTGAATCCCGGTGCCACGGCGGCAGCCGTGGTACCGGGCGCCGACGCGAAGCGGCGGTCGTTGGGGTGTTGCGGAGCGCAGCGTAGCAACACCCCAAATAAAAAAATACTGCTCCAGTCAGGTAGACTGCTCCCTCCCTGATAGTGAGATTATATTTGGATCATCAAAACAGTGATGCGTTTATAATACCACCGATCCTAACAGCAGGCTAGTCACCACCAGCCCAGCGTTTTCTCCGTCAACGCCTCCTCCGTTCCAACGGCGGCGGCTACAAACATGGTACGCGCGAGCGGCGCAGCGTGGCGCCAGCGGTCAAACGCTGTACCTACTAGCAATTGTAAATACGCGACCCGGAGTCTAGGGCGCGGGAAGCTGCAGCAAAACGGCAACGCCGGCAAGCGGACCCGGAGTTGTGGGCTCGCGAAGCTGCAGCAGCACGGCAACGCTGGCATGCGGACCCGGACCTGAGGGCTCACAAAGCTGCAGCAGTACGGCAACGCCTGCAAGCGGACCCGAAGCTGAGGGCTCGCAAAGATCGCGCTTGATCCGAGCATCGGCACCACCAACCTCAGGAAAGAACGCTTCCGGCGTTTTGCCGCCGCTTCCCGCGCTCTAGCCACCTCTGGGTCCGCTTGCCGGCGTCGCTGTGCTGCTGCACTGATCACAAGACAGTCTTAATGAAGGGAGAACGAAGTCCGCACCTCAATACCATATACGAACAATAAAACAACATTGTATATACTGCACACATGTGTTGTCAATCATTTGCATGTTCGAGTGGGCAATGTACTGGGGATTCACGGTTACCCGAATGATCCCCCGGTGCTTGGCCCACTCATCATCATTCACTTCGTGGATATGCGTTGTTTTTTTTCTGTCATGTACTTATATTATAAAAAGATGTCCCATTGCAGTGTTTATACTAAAGGAGCTCTGCCTGCATATTCGACTCCGTTCGCATATATACCCCACAAGCTTATGATCAATAAACTCAAACACGAAACAGCCACCAGTAAAGGTACAGGCACGTCAGAAGAAAGTCAACAACAATGGAAAAGCAAAATAACAGCAGTGTTAATGCGAAGTCGCGGTGGGCAGAAATCGTCAAATCTCACCGAACCCACACGTCATACCGACAAAAAGCGCCGTGTGGTGCCTACTCCTTTTACTCCGTGTCCAGTCACGCTGTTGCAACCATGAAGCTGTACCAATCCGGGCTACTTTCCATTCTGCGGACAAATACCAAAGGACACACGGTCCACTGGAAGGCATCGACAAGCGTATCGGCTTAAGGGTGCAAGAAGTTCGGTGTACCAGGATTTTCGTTAAGCCAAAAACTTACGGTTCTGAATTCGTGGATTAGTTATGATTCTCGCACTTTCCTGTCATGGTGTGACTTGGTATCTCAGTCTAAAATTGTGGCCTTTCTTTTGCTGAAAGAATGATCAGGAAGTTCTATGTGTTTCGACAATGGTAGATTAGGGAAAGAAGAAGCATGTGCCTTGTCGTTGTTGAAACTCACACGGAAACTAGTTTCCGTTTGTCCTAAGTATTGCTTTCACAGACAGAATATGTTAAAAGATGGATGACATCGAACGTGTCACGGCAATAATTTCCTGTAATTTTTAGTCCGAGGTGGCCTAGAATGTTGTATGGCTGGCAGCCTGACGGAACCAGTTTGGTAACTTTTGAAGAAGTAACCATGTCATGCAAATTTTTCGATCGCCTGTAAACCCATCCAGGTAGACCTGGCAGGATTGCTTAAAGGCGTTCGCTTTAACTAATTGATAGTTGCTTTATAGCTTCGCGTTATATTTAGATGTGGCCCAGCTTTGTAACAGCGAAGCTGTTTAAACTAGCCGTAAAAAGTATGGTGTTTCACAGAAAGCCAGCCGCGCCGTAGCCATGGCAACCAACGACGCCGCAGCTGATAGAACACCTTACTACAGTGGCTAGAATGGGGAAGTGTGACGAGCGGCACGCAGTGCCTACGGGGCGCATTGAAGCCGCCGGTAGGAAGCCGCGAGGGAGCACGCGCTGTCGTTGACACGTAGGATGCCTCGATGCCAGCGCCGCCGTTCAGGGTGGTGCCATCCTTTGACCGCACCCGCACCGCTGCTTTTTTGCTGCGACGCCATCTTGAGTCACAGCGAGCGGTTGCGAGTACTTGGGGCGGGTGCTTAGTTCGAGACACACTGCGCGCGGATGCTTCGCTGACGCTTCTACTTGCTGGACAGTGTTCAGCCGCGTGAATGACAAGCTTGTCAAGTGCATCGAGTCGACATGACGGGCTGTTGTGTTCCCAAGTGCACCGGATCGACGCGTAAAGGGCTTCGTTGTTTACGCGTCTCCCGGGACCCAGAGCGAAGTAAGAGATGGGAAGCCCAAGTAAAGCGGTATCACTGGAAGGCAACGGATAGCTCCTAGATTTGCGAGGTAAGTGTCAAGAAAGTTTAGACTATCGCACCGTGTTTTTCATTTAAATAGGAAAGTATTCTCTGATCCTCGCTCACGTACCTACGTTCGCTCACGAACTAAGCACTGCACCGATGCTGTCTGAGTCGCCTACGGTTTGCGAGCGCGCGTCGCATAGGCTTTTGCCGTTTTGATCGGCGCAGTCTGTGCGAGTAGTACCCTTATTTTAAGAACTGACGAAAATGCTTCGCCGCGAAATAGCCTTACATTAGCTACAAATCGTCATGTAAACCACCTATTTTACTTTTTCACGGGAAGCACACATCGTGTGTCTCTTGTTTCTTTTTTTTTTCCCCTCAGTTTCTTTTTCCGCTACTCGTTATTTGGGACTAAAGAACGCAGTGCTTCTTCTGGGGAGAGCGGCTGTTGTGTACGTGGCAAGCGAAGCATTGTGATTTTTTCTGATTTTTCTCAGCAGATATCTTGCGGATCTCAGGTTGTTACGTTATATAGCTGATTTTTTAGACGAATATATTTGTAGCGTGGTGCTCGTAAGCCAATGGTCATTCGTGCTCATTCCCGATCGTAGTGGGTACTGTGACGGTCTTTAAATGCCTGTGCACGGTATGCCCAGGTGTAGTAGAGTTAAGGGGCATCATGGGACCAATATGTTTCGGCGTTTTCTGGCATGGTGTCTGTTGTAGCCTGTGCATTTCTTCGAAACGTGTGAAGCGAGGTAATACAGCATTACTTCTGCGCAAATTTATTTTTAAGCACTGTAATGGGTTCTCTGTATTTACAAGGCAACTTTTCATATCAATAATCACTTTTGTTGTTTTACTTGTACTTAGAAACACTTTGAAGAGGACCAGTACGAGGGAAATCGACAGGATGGGCGCCGTCTGTTAAAGTCAACAGCCCTACATCATCATGGACTATATTTTCGAAGTGAAAAATATTGCTAATCTGTATTTGACTGTCTTAGTTTCATTTACGGTTTTTGTACGC
>NC_051157.2:208957021-208989035 GCF_013339745.2 Dermacentor silvarum | reverse complement strand
GATATCCTTTTGAGGAGGGAGCACCTATAGAGTACGGAGGAGAGGTAGATGTGCTTGGGCAACCAGTCTTGTTCGAAAAGGATGATGATGGACTCCGTGGAGCCTATGCGTATAAAGTCGAGGATGGGAGGGTTCTGCTCGCGATTGAGACAATCCTGAATGTCTTCGTAAGAGTGGGCGAGAGGGACCCCGTGAACCCCACCGCGGGCGCAGTCTTACGGGGCCGCTTGGTAGGAGTAGTCGTAGGCAGTGTCTTTGATGAGTACGGACTTGATGGCGAGGTAGTGGTGTCGGCGTTGCGGGTCGGGAGTGTTGATGAGGACGACGTGTTGGAGGGTGTTGATGATTACGGTGCTTGGCTTGGCCTCTTGGTGTCCGAGGCGGGCTGCTTGCAGAATGGCATCGCGAAGCGCAACGCTGTTCCCGGTCCGAAGGTTGAGGCCGCCATGGGGACGGAGGGTGATTTTATGATCGTCGATGGGCAGCTTGGGGTGGCGTAGGGCAGAGAGTTGGGGCGGCCAGTGCTGGTGCCTCGCCAGAGCTTGAGGCGTAGATGGCTGCATACATTTCTCGGCAGCGGCAAAATTCGGAGTAGTGGTGGGGCGGGAGTTGCGAGTCGAGCTAGGATGAGTTTATCCGGTCGTACGGGACAAAGTCGGGTCTCCTCCGCGCCCCGGAGGCCCGGTTTCGATTCCCGCCCAGATCAAAATTTACCTATTTTTTATTTCAAAGGGATTAGTTTACTTTGTTTACATGAACCTGCCTGCTAAATTTGTCATCAATTCGAGCATTTTTTACGCGTTTTTACTCTTTGCCGTCGGCCATTTTTGGTAGCGTCGCCGACTACAACGTATACGAGTTTTCGCGTAAGGGGCATATAATGCTTTCGCATTAAAAAAATGAAAAGGAATCAGCCCCCACACGGAGCCTTGCGGCACACCAGACGTAGCAGCAACATCATCTGAGCAACTCCCATTCAAAACAGCTCTTCGACGTGCTTACTTAACAACACGCAGTTACAGCCTGTATATTCATAAAAGTATTCACGTATTCATAGGACGGCTAATCTTACATGGCATATCGAGATTAGTAACAATGCGGATCGAACGTTGGGTTATTGGCTCCTGTACACTTACAATGCCACCATCCTCTCTCATGTTACTACTATAGAAAACACTAATAGGACAAAATTTGAGTATACATCCAATGCGTGAAATTCCATTGTATTTATATGTTCAACTTATGATCGAAAAGCTACTCTAACCCCAAATAAAACTAAACTTGAATTTGTAACCCGTAAACTGATACACTCGAACCCGGATATATCGAATCTGAAGGGGATCACAAAAAGTTCGTTATATATATATATAATAATAGGCCCTCAGGTAAACGGTGGCTTACCGATTAGTGCATCCGAGAGCCGCTAACTTACTGCACGCAACTCGGGGAAAAAAAGCAAGCACACTTTATTTACCCGCAAAAAAAAAAAATTGCTGGTTCACTTTCAACTTCACTCAAAAGTTCAAGCTGATTCTTTTCTTTACACTTGTAGGGGCCATCGCTTGCGGAAATAAACTCATGAATAGGCACTCAACCCACACGACGACGCCTCGAAAATCGGATAGAAGGAATGTTGACTTCCGAGGTAGCATGAGGGCTAGCCGAACAGGCTGACAGGGCTCAACTGACTGCACTATCTCTTCTCCACCTACAGGTGCCAGAATACCTCAAAGTGTACAAATAAATGCACTATGAGGTCTTCTGCGTGGCACCGCGTTCGATATATCGAATGTGCTGGTGAACGAGCGTTCTTTATACGCGTGCACCAGCCCGATACATTTGCATGAAATTTTCAAGGGTATCTTACAGCTGTTCGATGTACAGAATAATTCGTTATAAGTTGGCTTGATATATCCGAGGAAGACTGTATCTCCGTCACCACATATATGGCATCGCATTGATCAGCTGTACAAAATACGTATCAGATGTAGTCACATTAACTTCCTTCAGCTCTTTCTGGCCTCGAACAGCCCTTGAATGGTATCGCCTCCCCAAAGAAATCCTAAAGAGTACTAATAAACGCAAGTTTCATGGCAACATCAACTAGCGTACGTTGTGTAATCTGAATTTCTTAATTACTTACTATGTTCCTTTTAAATTCTTTGTAAGGTCAGGTAATATGGTATAATTGTAAAGCTGCCTTCGTCGTGCGCACTAAACTTTTTCCACGTACCACCAGCTAAAAGTATATGATTAGAAAGTTACTTTTTAATAATTGCATTATTTGTTTAGCCTGCTCAACCCACTTCCTTCCGTAATGCCTTCGAGTGCTGACGGCACAAATAAATAAATTATTAAACTGTAAAATATATTTCTTGGATGAGGGGTGGTCACCTCCGGCAATGTTTCATCATCAGACTATATTTATGTCCATGGCAGAACGAAGGCCTCGCCCAGCGATCTCCAATGACACCTATCCTGCGATATATAAAATGTGTGCATTATTTAAAGCTCCATAGTTTAACACTACATAACCAAACTCAGTTATTCTTCAGAAATGACTTGTCAGCTGTTCCTCTTAGCCGCTTATTTTGTCTGTGCATGAAAGTCTCTCGTTTTATTTGAACAAATTACAACCTAATTAACGAGCTCTTGAAACTCATATCGCTTTGGTATATAAGTTGCTATGTGTTTTTGGACTCGCGCTAAAATAAAAAAAAACGTACATTGCTTTATAAATGCAGTGGATGAAATTGCCACGAAAAGACAAAGCCGTGTAATACATTTGAACTTTTCATTACATGCCTATAGCCAGGAAGTTTATGCAACCAAATGATTGTGTATTATTACATTTTCAAATTCCTACGGCATTTACCCTATGTGGAGAAGCCAGTTAAACTTTTAAATGATTCACAATTCGACTTTGGGATGTTTCGACCATATATTCGATAGAGAGAAATGTGCATGACCAATAAGAACATATGTTGGAGGCAAAAATTATTATCAAATTTTGCAAAATAATCTGTGTTTACCAACTGAACAGCATATTTCTACCCTGGAACAGATAGGAAATTGAAATGAATCGCATGCATAAAAGTTTGCAGTGCTAGTATTATGAAGTAGAGTTTCAGTTTTATTTCTTTCAATTTATGATATATGATAGTTCATGTGATGACTTCAATTTCCTGTTTTATGTTTAGGCTACACTGACACTGCACAAACTATATTTTTTCTCATAATACGGAATACAGGCCGCAGAGTGCGGCTCATAAACACATCGGGATAATGAGGTGTAATTTCTGGATTCATTTCTCGCTATGGGTAATATAGGAGCCCCTTTCTCGCAAATATGTCTTGGTTGGGCGCGCGTTTGCTGAAAGTGGACTGATTGTCCGCGCTTTCCGTGCAGCTACCGAAGCGACTGTGACAGCCTTTCGCTGTTTAAAGCTTTAAGCCTTTCGATGCCAAGCGCGCCTTAAATATACACAAACAACGCGCTTGTGCGGAACCAGAAAGGTCGCAAGCATCATGGGAAGGGAGGGATTACCCTTCTACGGGTTAGTCGCGTCCTTGAGCAAAAAGGAAAAAACCGGGGAGTGACAAGTCATTTTTAACTACGGGCTGTCGCTCTTATCGTTATCACAAATGACGACTTGCGCCAACGTACTGCGCTTTGTCGGGAAGCTGTTATGGTTCGTTCTTTAGAAAGGGTATTTATTTTTTGCCGCAACGTAACTTACGTCATCGGGGCAGATTTTAAATATAAAAGTCATGTGTCAGGCGGTGGTACCTAGGTGACATGAACGCCCGAGAAAGATGGACTTGTACAGTCACTTTCTTTTGGAAGCGCTGATAACGTTGCAATTTAAACCACATTAGAACGTCGTACATGGTATTTTTCCTAGCTGCTTAACAGAAGGCTATTCAGTCCTGATATTATTAAACTTATTACTTTTTAGGAGAGACACTCTCCAATGACTTCAATATATAAACAATAAAGGGCTCTGTAATTTCCACCGTGACTTTAGGTAGGTACGTTGGCGCACTTCATGTAATAATCCCAGTCAGCCTACTAACATATACCGCACTACTAATCACATCTACCATGGCCTCGGCTACCTCCCAAGAAGCAATTGCTTACCTATTTTGATTACTTGAAACTCAGTAAGCTTAAAAATTACTGAAGAATTGTACCAGTAATTATATCATGGTGCTGCGATCTGATTCAGCAATAGAGTTAGTTAAGAACAGAAGAGCAGAATGCCACAGCAACTTTGGTGATTCTAGCCGAAAACAATGTCTTTTTGCAACACTTTGTGGGCATATCTCAAAAAGGGTGTGGTCTGTGATTGGAATCGTTCTCTATTTTTACACGACAAACTACATTAACACGTCCCGGCGTCTTTTCGTATAATTTTCAATACTCCTCTGCGTACGTCGTGGTAAAAGGATATGAAGACCTTTAGTATTTCTGGAATTTCGTAAAGGTACATGGGAATGGCTCAAATGAAAAGACACGTGCGCTGCATATTGAGGATAGAATGTTTATGTTTCGAGGTATTGGTTTGTACTAAGCAAAAAAGCTTGTGAAATAATTCGGACAGCCTTCATTTGCACCGAAGATCCGGTACGCAAAAATTCTGCTTTGATATAATGCAAATATACTCAGTCAAATAGCTTCTGTATTCCTTTGTAAGAATACTACGTCTGGGGCTGCAGCCAAGTTTTCTACTTCTGCGTCTTTTAATTGCACACACTGGACACTGTTTATGTTTGTGGTACGTTTCAAGCTGCACAAGAATCGCACAAACACGTCGTTTCCATGACATAACTGAAGACGCAAAAATATTTCTTAGTAATGTCTTCATAAATGTTTGCCTTAAGAAAGAAATGAACTTTCAAAACACGTAACCTGGGTTTATTGTCTCAAATACATTACACCTAAAGTGCAAAAGAAGTTTGGAAGCACGTTCGCATGTTCACAAAACCAGCCAGCAATTTTTTTAGGAAGACGTTGGTATAGTAGAAAGATACGAAACAAGAACCGTAACTAAATTACCTGCATTTGGGAATATGCCATCTGGCGGGAAACCACCAAACTAAGCAGCGACAAAGCGATAAAAAAATAGCGGGGCCGCTGGCTTCGAACCTGCGAACTCACAATCGTGGTATCAGCGATCCTAATCTGTGGTCACGCAGAACGCTCGGCTATTGGTTCGACGTGCCACTGGAAGCAAAAACTAGGTTTATATACGTACCACAATAAATTCTGCGACCTTGTTATGAAAACTGCGATTTTGGAACGACTTTTTTGGCCTTTCAAGAGTTGCTGCTGCAACTAGCTGAAAGCCGAGTCATTGAAGTTGATAAATCCCCAATAATACGTCGATCGATGCAATAGGCTCATCGGAAATTGCTTTTTACTGGCCAAAAAAGCCTCCAAAATTTGGCCTTTTCCATAGACTCCCATACTTCGAACTTCGCCCGCAATTTGGAACGGGTTTTTCGTCGTAAGTAATGGTACCGCTTGCATGAGATGTCGGGCTAAGCTCCTAGAGCCTATTTCCACGGTAATATTTTGAAATATGGCTTCTATGATTAGTTATTTGGGAAAAACGACGCTCTCCCATAGAAAATGCGCATGTTTTCAGAGGCGGCCGCTAGAGGCGCTGTTCGGCGATGTCCCAGATTCCTGGTATTGACCACGCGAAGACGCCACAGCGAGCTGTTCAAGGCTGGTGTGGGGAAACTACCACTGGGGGCGCTACTCTCTAATTACCCTTGCTACCTGAAAAGATCGATGCAGCAGCCCAGTGGAAAAGCACGCTGACGCCACTCATAGGCGGATTTTTCCGGGGGGGGGGGGGCTGACCAGGGTCGGTATTGCGAAATTAAATCGTAATTTAGCATATATTTTTGCTTCTTTTGCCAAAAAAGCTGTCTGAATATGTGTAAAAAAGTTTACCAGCCTCTTTGCCTTAGCTAAAATCGCCCCAAGTGCCATTGGTCTCGGGGTGAGAGAGAGGCGCTTGCTCAATAAGCAAACTTTGACAATATTTCGAAAAAGTGCTGTGAGCGACATAAGTATAAGTTTCCATGCGACAGTTGTTATGAAAGTGAAAAAAAATTAGCGTTGTACAATGTTTTATTTTTGGAGTGATAGGGCCTTCGAACGATTAAAACCTGCAACCGCAAAATTGCTCTGCACCTTTAGTGAATTGCATTTTTTTGCTTGAAATCTTTAATGCACCTCACAAAACAAAGGTTGATTTGTTTGTAAATATTGAATTTTAACTGAAAACAACCAATCATCAGTACTCTCCACAGCTTGTGCCTGTCTGAGCACATCCAATACAACGTTTTTAAAACTATAGTAAATATTGTGACCACTTCACGTAACTGTTAGCTTTTGTTTAACATTTGTCCGCTTGAGATGCTCTAAGAGAAGCAGTTTAGAGTACTGCGATATTTGTTATTGGTGTAAGGTTAAGGATATGTAAACTTCGTGCTTCTACTTTTCTGAAACTTACCCATTAGTGTCAACTTTTTGTAAAAAATTCAACTCTTAAATAAAAATTCTGCGTTCTAGATTCTGTAGAATTCAACTTTCTATCTCTCAAGTGCAACAAATGTCATTCAAATCAGTTCAGCAAGTGTCTAATAAAAGCATTTATGTTTTTCAGATGTATTCGAATAGGGATCGAGTTCTAATTGGACAAACTGAGGCTTCCGTTGAAGTGCAGATGATCGAACCTGCTACATAGGTTCGAATGATGAAAGTGCGAATTATTTAAAGGGAACAATGACGCATGTTTTCCAAGGAGCAATTGCACCGCACTGATATCAAAGGGCCTAGTTGAGCGAGACTAGAGAAAGGTTATCTGGCTCCCGACTACGGTGAGGTGGTTATGGTATCGAACAAGTCTTTAGTGACACTCACTTCTTATGTTCACCTTAGGTAAAGCATATAGGTGAACGTTTGTAAGTGCTTATATGCCATGAACCACCCGTGAGATTATAAATTTTACCCTGTTTTACTGGATGGGAAGAAACGTTACGGTTTAGTCGGCGATTATGAGTTTCCTTCACGAACGCCTACTCATTCCTAATTGGAATAGCGGACAGTGCCAATTGCAGCACACGAGGTGTCGGAAAAACGATCAAACATCTCCTTTGTGACTGCCCAACATACGAAGATGAGAGGATTGCCGTTCGGACAGCTTCAGGGCACTTAGATGACAGGTCTTACACAAAAGAGAAGATCTTGGGACAGTGGTCTCGTGCGTCTGCTTTGTACTGTGGAGATGGGCTTGCGCGAGGCTCACCCTACGAGCGACAGTCAGGAAAGGGCACGTCGCTCCTCCACTCCGCAGGCGTTACGGCAGGGTTCGTTGACTCTCCGGCACGGCGCAGAGAAGGCTCCGGAGTCAGATCGCCACCAAACACGGTGGCGATCTGACTCCGGAGCCTTCTCTGCGCCAAGATACAGCGCAGTGCGACAGTCACCGCGCTTACGGGCAAAGGCTCACCGCAAGACCGACCGAGAAAGCGCGGCCGCTGCGCTCGGGTCCACCAAGCGCGAGAACGAGAACTAGTAGCAAAGGTCCCACCCAGCTAACTCGTTGCGGGCCTGTGAGCATCTGCCGCGGCGATGAAGCGCTCAGCGGGAAAGAGCTCGGGTGGAGCGGGTGCCCAGAGGCCGCCACTCGGGAGGCCAATCAGGGCGCGTCCCAGTGACGTCTCCTCGCGCGGTGACTCGACACCGGGAGGGAGAAGCACGGTTTGCGCGGGAAATTAGCTCCGGCGAGCTTGCTGTGTCCGCCGTGTTGCCATTGCGGTGGTGGTTCCCGGAGATCGAGCTAAGCACTGCGCTCGAGCTGGGGGATGAGGTGCGGGAAGGCACCTCCATCCCCACAGTACAAAGCCACAAAAGCGCTGCTGCGTTTCTTGAATACCCAAGCCTACATGACAGCTTGTGATTGACTCAGCGATGAACTCTTGATTGTGTGTGTACCAGTGCAAAGTGTGAATTACTCTCTTCTTTCTCATGTTTCAATCATCTTCTCCCTTTCTCCAGGCAAGGGTAGCCTACCGGGCTCAGTCTGGTTAAGCTCTTGTGTTTCCTTTATCACTTTTCTCTCTCTCTCTCTCTTGTAAAACATACATTTGCATGGGATCTGTGGAAAGTTAATGGAACATTCTTAAGGGATTATAAGTTTATCAGCCGTGTATAAGCGAATTCCACATACTTATAATTAAAATGAGCAAAAACTGGTAAGGAAATTGGGATTCCTTTAAAGCTGCTATTAAGATGTGTGCTATGGAAAGAGCTGTAAGAATCCGATTCCAGGAAGGCACTGATGAGAGAGAGAGAATAAACTTTTATTATTATTATTATTATTATTATTATTATTATTATTATTATTATTATTATTATTATTATTTTTATGTCATTATTATTAGCGCAGTCGGCGCCCTATGTGGGCGGCCTCTTTATTCCAGATAGCCGCGGGCCATGGCCATCTCCCGTGCCCGTTCGATGAGGCTGCGTTGTCCGGGTCTGACAGCTGGGCCTCCGACTGCTCGTCAGTTAGAGTGTGAGTGTCCATGTTGCCATCTTTTCCGACACATCCCCATACCATATGGCATAGGGTGTCTGGGACATCACAGTACGTGCAGAGGTATGAATGCTGGGTGGGCGAGACTCGGTGCAATAGAATGCCGTGGACGTAGCTGTTCGCTTGCAGTTTCCTGAGGATTACGGCCTCTTCCCGAGTTAGGCTGGCGTGAGGTGGCGGGTAAGTTCTTCTGTCCAGCTTGTAGTGTTGCAGAATGTCGCTGTACTTTTTCGGGACTTCATTCAGTCTCGTTGGCGCGTACTCTGAGAAAGCCCTATGAACGTGAGCTGATGAGAATAATAAAGTTACTTCCGGAACATAATAAAACACAGATAAGGGTGAACCTGGAACGTATGGTGATGTAATTAGGGATATTGAATAATAATTGTCGGCAATGATTTAAATTGGGCTAGTTGATGAAATTCTATAATTGGGAAACCACTCGGACTAGGACAGACACGGAGGAACAAAACTTAAAGGGACTTACAAGAAATTTTTAAGGACCTAGTTTTTTATGGCGCAATTAAAAGCCAACCCTCGGTAGTGTTTACACCGGCAGCGGTTAATTCAGAAAGCGCGTGGATATTTTGTAAGCAGAATTTTTCGATCTGAGCAGCCTCTAAAAAAGTAGGAGTCCCACCTCCAGCAACGCTGGGAAGTGATAGGGATGCCGATAGCCCGGCTCGCAAATTGTGAAAACCGCCCATCGTTCTGCTTTCACGGGAGTGAGTGCAACTGTAGGTAACCATGTGCATGTTGACCTTTTCAAACACTTTTGAAAATAAAAAAGCTGGTATAATAAGTTTGCGTTGTCGTACAGACCTTTCTTATACTTGTATCGCGTTTTTTCCCCAATTACACACCTACGCCATGGCTGGCTGGCCCCCGTCGTCGCTATTCTGTCGATAGACGATCCAAGCCAACTCATCGAAAACGAAGGCGAAGGCAGGAACCTTTCTACTCATTAGAAGCGAAGGCCTATCTGCACATTGTAAGTTAGAAAAAACTTATAACAGAAAGAAGTGTACTAAGTTTCAATACTAATAAAATGACTAAGAACCGCGTACACTATTAGATCACGTGGTAGACCTCTTATACATCCACGTTTTTCCAGGTGTGCCGCCAAAGTTCATTTTTCGCTACTTTTAGTGAAGAATTAAAAACATAAATTAACGTTTAATGAGAAAAACATGGCTCGTTTTAACCAGTACGATAGGCAATCTTATAAACAGCGGGGTTATCTCGATTCATGTTCTGAGCAGCTGTCTGTCCCTTTAACAGGTGACGCGCTATCTATCAACCGCAGCTTTCTTTAAAACGCTTGGCGGAAGAAAGAAAAAAATTATAAAAAAACAGTCTACTACGTGGACCACGTGACATTGTCTTCCACTGGCGTTCACAAAATCCACTTCGTGCCTTGTGAAGGGGATAGAAGGAGCGCTGACACACTCGCCTGCTGTCCCAGATAGCATAGCTAGCGCTTCGAAAAAATTATGTCTGCTACGCGATGTTATCTGGAACCGCAGGCGGGTGTGTCAGCGCTCCTTCTATAAGCCTCACAAGGCAAGAAGTGGATTTCTTGAGCTGCTAATTGCCAGCATACAATGAGCCACTTGTGATTGACAACGTGCCGAGAGCAAGCTATGTGAACCGTAGAAACATTTCAAAATAACATGAAGGAAGATATCAGGCCCACCTAGCTGATAAAGGCTGGGTGAGTGATATGAGAGAGTTCGTGCGAATCACTAAGAACGGCGACTTCTTGTAAAAACATTCATTTTGACGTCCAGGAATATTTCTTCTAATCTCTCTTCTTCGCTGAGGATTATGTTGTTTATTGCGGCATTCTTAGCTCACCTGTCAGCAGCAATACTCAGCAAAATTACCTTCTGATCGAAGATACAAGGATGGTGTAACGCCTGGCTTATGTCACTCAACGACAGTAAGCCATCAGTAATATCGTTTCACCCCGTCGTCACTGCATGTGTAATTACTATCGATTAGATTAATGGTGAAGCTACAACTGTAAATAACACTCATAAATTCCAAGGTGTTCATATCTGCCATAACTGAACCTGGCCGGATCATATTAACATGCTAAATCAGCTGACCGCGTCCTCGGATACTTGCGCCGTGAATGTTTGATTCGTACCCTTTTCCGTAATGCTTTTCGCGTTTAAGACCTTCGTCCGTCCTAAGTTAGAAGATGTATCAAGTGCATTCGACCCCATACCAAGCTCATCAAATCAAAACACTCGAATTCGGTCAAGATCTAGCAACTCTATTCATTTCTGACAACTGATCATACAAGATCAGCATATCGGCATTAAAAGAACAACTTCATCTTCTTACCCTCATATGACCGCTGCAAATGTGCCCGGCTCTGCCTTTTTTCATATGTCTTTTCATTCATCGTGTCCAGATTCACAGGCCATCACACAAACGAATCGAATCTTACGCAAAAGGCATCCAAATTTTCTGTACCCACCTCTTGCCCGTACGGCACCATACCAACAATTGTATTTTCTACTTACAGTCGAGGATTGGAATGCCTTTACTACAGACAGCGCTCTTATCACCAATGTTTCTCACTTCAAAACTGTCATAATTAGCGATCGCTAATTATAACATACCAACTAGCCCAAACTGCTACCCTTTCAAGATTGTATTTGAAGAAACCAATTATTCAGGTCGTCCTACCTAACTTTTGCCGTTGACCATGTTCTTTCCACCCCTCATGTAATGCCCCTGCCTAGGGGTCCTTGAGGTATTCATCTCAATAAAAAATGCCTCACTTATTTACAAAATAAAATAGACTGTTCCTTAACATATTAATCAACCCGTCGCGGACTTCGAAACGTCATAGTCGTAGTCGCAGTGAGTTCATAAAGGTTCTACGAACGTAAGTTAGAGTTGCACATTTAAGTGCTGCCGAACTGGACACTGCTTCCGCCACTGTCCTGGAGTCCACTAGTACTCGCAATTGTAAAAAAAAATGCTGTTTGTTTGTGAATGTTTTAAATGTAGGCCACCTTCTTCTGTTTTATTTTTTGTTTTACTGTTGCGAACGTAGGTTACTTGTTTTGTTTGAACTGTTAAGTTCGAAATGCGACGTGGCCCACGGTGTAAGGTAGAAAAAGAAACAAGAAAGAATGCAACTGCTTATCAGTTTAGCCTGTCGATGCGTCGGGACAGGTATCAGCAAATTTAATTAAATTGGGAGTGCTATCATATGGAATTAAATTTATGTTGCCAAAAAGTTGAGAAGTGATTTAAGAGAGCCTCTAAATCTTATCTGTCCATATATGATATTTTTATAACTCCAATTATTAGTAATGCTGTTTGTATAAATTTGTTAAGATTTATCTGAAGTCACAAAGCCTAATTGGTTAGTCTCTATTGTTGGCGTATGGGCACAGGAAGTGTATTCTTCCCGCCTTGTTGTATTCATTTGTATTTTACAGTGTGGTGGCCCGTATCTTTATAGCTGGGAGTCGTCACATATATACGCCTATCTATATGTTGTACCTCTGATAAATAAATAAATAAAGCTGGGAAGGCCCATGACAAGGTGTATAAGTGGCCCTTTCGATCTTCTGGCGATGGGGCCAGCTTCCCCGACCACACCACACCGCATTATCCGAGGGGCGGCCGCGGGTTTGCTGCGGTTGTTGCGGCGCCTGCAGACTTGGCTTCACCACGTGGCCGCTGCGTCTCGTGGCGCAGCAGCCTGCGCCTCCGCTACATGCAGTCGTCGCAGGGGGCGAGGGCGTTCGCCGACGATTCCATCGGCGATACCCCCTTTCTCTCTCTCGGCATCGGCGAGCGCATTCTGTTGTCTTCCCCGTCTTCACACCGAAGCGGTGCCCACGTACCTGTGTCTGCACTCGCGTGCACGTTCTAAACTCGTGCGGAGCTGTTGGCAGCCAGGAGAATGCAGCTACCATTGCGCATAAGACAGCGGCGTCACTGTTCGGCAACGCTCGTGGCGTAGTGTCTAACCGAGACACCTCCTTCGCTTAAGAGTCTTACCGTGCTGCCAGGCGAGATGCACTGACGTCTGCTCACCCTTCTCGATAGCAGACGACGTGGCCGTCGCACAAGCGCAGTGTATCGTTTATACTCCCCCGGCCTGATCATCTGACGCGAATGGCAGCTTGCATAACGCTGCACAGCGTTGGGAAGAGGGGCAACTGAATTTGCCGAGGGCAGGACGAGGGCTCCTCTGCCGCGCCTGACGCCGGTGCTTGAATCGCGGACGTAATTAGCGCAGATAGGCCGCAAGGCCGGGGACGACCACGCGTTTAAGGGGATATGCCCCGTGCGGGCTCGACAGAGCTGCTTCGAGTTGGCCCAGCTTTGCGCGAGTCGCCGGCATCGTTGCCCGGAGAGACCTGGGTCGGTTCGAGAAAGGTCGGTTGCCGCGGTGTGGGTTGCCAATATGAGCGGTGGCAGCGCCGCGGCCACTTTGCACCTCCCTCGTCACGAGTGTTCGCCTCGATGACAGCGCCGCGTTGCTGCTCTGTGGGTCCTTGAACGGGAGGAGGAAGGTCGAGCTCGGTCTTTGTAAGAATCGCCTGCTACGAAAAAGCGCATTCGACGCAGCTGTTCGTTCTTTTCTGAATTTCACTTAGTCTTTAGGCTTTTCGCGACACACTTGATTGACATGGCGCGATAGTGAAGCAGGGATCCTCCGACTGCGCACCATTAAAAGTAAGGAAAAGTAAATCTTTAAAAGCAACAATGTAAAAGTGAATGTAAAGGTTTGAAAAAGATTGTCGCAGTTTCACCCGAAAGGCGAAGCATCAATAGCGATAGCAAATTAGTAGAGAGCTATACGGAGTAAGGATAGTAGTTTTATCAGCTGTATAAACTTGGACATGCCACAGCACCAGCAACGCGCAGAACTGTTGTCGACGCCGTCGCCGTTTTATCCGCGTTCGCACCGAACGCGCGTGGCGTTGGTGACTGTTGCCGTTTGCCTCTGGGGGCGGCTCGGAGGTTTTCGACGAGATCAGAATGGGACACTCGTCGAGCAGCGTCGGAAATCTTACGTACCTTCTCGCCTGGCAACGTTTTTATATAAATACGCATTTGGTGCCGCAGCTAAACGTCGCCTCCCCTCCCTCCCTCACCTCCCCCCACGGTATTTCGCGCCACGGAAGAAGTCGCGTTTGCTTGTAACGGAGGAAAGAGACGCTCAGCACGGCACAGAACGCGCGTTCGCTCTCCGACGTGCGTTCGCTCCCTGTGAAAGCGCGCGTCCCTCGCGCCCTTTCACTCGCACATACAGCGTCCGAAGCCGACGACGATTTCATCACCGTTCACGTCATACGGAACCTCACGGCAACGGCAACGGCGACAGCAACGACGACGCCGACGGCAGAAATCCGCTTTGGAGTGTCCGTATAATTGCTATCGCAATAAAAAAGTTGTCGCAGTTTCATCTGAAAGGCGAAGCATCAGTTGCGATAGCAAATTTGTAGAAAGCTATACGGAGTAATGATAGTAGCTTTATCAGCTGTATAAACTTGGACATGCAGCAGCACCGGCAACACGCAGAACTGTTGTCGACGCCGTCGGCGTTTTGCCCGCGTTCGCTCAAAATGCGTGCAGCGTTGGTGACTGTTGCCGGAGCCTCTGATATATCAGATATATCAGATATCAGATATATCTGATATATACCAAGTGCCTATTTATAATAAATAGGCACTTGGTGCCGCAGCTAAACGTCGCCTACCTTCCCTCCCTCCCCCCTCCCCGAGGCCTTTCGCGCGTCGGAAGAAGGCGCGTTTGCTCTACATATATGGTGATTGTAAAGGAGGAAAGAGACGCCTACTTCTGCAGCTGGGAGCATGGCGCAGAACGCGCGTTTGATGATAAGTGGTTCTTGAGGGAAAGGGAAAAGTTGGCGCTATCTTCTGCAGCCCTTGAGGGAGCACTCCCTCAAGGGCTACAGAAGATAGCGCCAACCTTTCCCTTTCCCTCAAGAACCACTTATCATCAGGGAGCACGGCTCAGCGCCAACGGGGAGGGGTAGGTGGGAGCTCCGCCGTGGGTTTGAAAGCGCGCGTTCCTCGCGCCCTTTCACTCGCACATACAGCGTTCGGCGGCGCGAGGCGACGATTTCATCTCCATTGACGTCATACGGAACCTCACGGCGACGACGATGACGACGGCGACGCCGACGGCAGAAATCTGCTTTGGAGTGTCCATATAATTGCTATCGCAATAAAAGTTATATTCGACGACGCCTAACCCGCCGCGGTCGCTTATTGACAATGGCGTTGCGCTACTGAGCTGAAATAATACACGTACTGACTTTTCAGAAGAACAAAGTAAACATGTTTTCATTTTCGTCCAAGCGGTGAGACAATTTATGGTCAGCTGAAATTGCAGCTCATATGCTCACATATTACAATATCAATATGTGACATGGAAGTCATCAAAATCCAAGAAATACACCTCCTTGCTGATTACTTCTCATAATCAATTAATATTTTTATTTATCGAACAGTGCCTTGTGGCACTCTATTTTGCTACACGACTTAAAGTGAATAGCGCTTATCTGTTTGTCATCTGCTTATACGCGCACGAGCTACGACCGAAATTTTGAAGCCGCATTCCAATTTATCACAGTGCCCTGTGTTTTTTTTTGTTTCGTTTTTTTAATGCGAAGCACTTATAGGTTCACTCCCCGGGTTCTATTCCTACGTCCGACGTGTGGCCCCGTATCCCCAGTGGCAATATCCTGTTACGAGGCATTGCGTATGAGCCTGCCATTAAAGGAGCGCTGTGCTAGGTGAAGAGGAAGAAGACGGGACATGCCTCGTGAGATGCTGTCAGCCATTCTGTGGTAGCAGCAGCCTGTAAATATTGTCTCTCCCGTGTACTTGCGAATCCCCGTGACCATTAGGTGGAGGTGCGGGGTACCAGAAGAAGCGCTGTACAACGGAGCTCCGCAGTGGTCGTGGAGTCGGGGTCATCATTAGAGTGTTTTAGCTGAGCGCTTGCCGTCCGCTCCGCTCAGATTATGACAGACGAGACCACGGCCACGCCGCCTGCCGGCCAGTGCGACGCCTGCACCAGCGCCGATCACAACGTCAATGATCGTCGTTACGCATCCTAAAGACCCGGGAACGTTCTGCGGTACGGATGAAGTTGACGTCGAAGATTGGATTACCAATTATGAACGCATCAGTGAGGTAAATCGTTGGGACCCGATGATGATGCTGGCGAACGTGCTGTTTTACCTCAAAGGAACGGCAAAGGTGTGGTTCGATAAACACGAGGCAGAGATTGGAAGTTGGGACACTTTCAAAACAAAACTTAGTGCCTTGTTTGGGAAGCCCATGGGTCGAAAGGTGACCGCAACGCAAGAGCTATACATCCGCGCTCAGACGTACACCGAATCATGCATATAATACATTCAGGACGTCTTGGCTCTTTGCCGTAAAGGGAATCGCAGACGATGCGTTCAACCTATTACTGCGTCGAAATTGTGCGACTGGCGACGCAATTATTGAAGAATGCCGGCCTTTTGAGCAGGCCAAAAGTCGGCGTATTGCAAAGGTCATTGACGTCCAGGGCTCCGCTCCAGGGCTCCGCTCGCCGTCGCCGCCCTGCGTGACCTGTCAATCAGGCTAAGCTGATCGTCCAAGGCCTCGCTGGCCAACAGCGACTCCCACCGCTCCGCGCTCGGGTGTTGGATGGGGGGTAAGGCAGTAATTGCACGACACGCCCATGTAATGTGGAATAGAGTGGCTTTCTCGGAACACCACGGGCAGCGTGAAGGGTATGCCGTGGGGTGGATTTTGCTGAGGAGATGGAGGTTGGGGTAGGTACCTGCCTGGATAAGTCTCCAGCTGGTAGCCTCCTCTTTGGTGAGTGAGCGATGGGGGGGAGAGTATTTTCTTCGGGTACCCTTATAATAATTTAGAATGGACGAATAGTCACATGGTACTGGAACGTGTGCCTCAGGGGCAGGGTGATCGGGTGCTCGGCTTGTATACCCTCGAGCGACCCTGTCCGCCGCCTGGTTTCCCTCCAGCCCCGCGTGGCCAGGTGTCCATATGATCTTATGCCTGATCGGAGGTGTTCGAATGTGCAGCTGTTCGCCAGCGTCATGTGCCCTTAGGAGGATATTGAGCGCAGGTTGAGAAATGCGTCCTTTCAGGTAATTGCGGCAGGCGGCCTGGGAGTCCGTGAGAACGTGAAACGACCGTCCTAGCTTGTTGCCCTGAGCGATGGCAAGATCGATGGCAACTTCTTCAGCCTCCGTGATGTTCTGGCAGTGGAGGGAGGCACTGGCTAGCTCCCTGTGGTGGTGGTGGTCGAGGACGACCGCTACTGCTCGAGTGCGGGTGGTGTGATACAGTGCTGCGTCGGTGTAGCAAGTGGTGTTGTTCTCACGGTACCTGAGGGTTAAGGCCTCAACTCGTGCTTCCCGTCGACCCTGGTGCAGTAGGGGGTGCCATGTTGCGGGGGATAGGCGCAACGGTGAGTGTTGAGCGGACATGATCTGGGACTAGGTGGAGTCGGGCTGCCTCCCGAAGGGTACCAGTGTGTCCGAGGAGCTGCAGGAGGGCGCGGCTTGTGGGTGTGAGCGTTAAACGTTGGAGCTGAGTGGCCGTTTGTGCTTCACATAGCTCCGTGAAGGTGTTATGTACCCCCATGGCAAGGAGTTTGCTTGTTGGGGCACCAGGGGGGAGCTTTAAGGCCACCCGATAGGCCCGACGCATCATGGCGTCAATTTGGTCGCGTTCTTGCTGATTTAGGTGATGGTAGGGGAGGCCGTAGACGATTCGACTCACTATCAGACTTCGAACGAGCTTGAGAGTATCTTCTTCCCGCATTCCATGGCGGCGGGTGGTGACACGGGCAATCATGCGGGCCACTTGTAGCGTTGTGTTGCGCAAGAGTGTGAGGGTATGTGTGGCGCGACGGTTGGATTGCAGCCACGCACCTAGCACTCTGATGATGGAGCGTTCGGGGACGACTTTGCCAGCGAGGAGGACCCGGATGGGATTTTCCTGGGCAGTCTGGCGGGGCTGGGCTTGTGGAGTGGCGAACTCGGAGCAGCTCGGATTTTTCGGTGGAGCAGGCCAGCCCGCGGGCATGCGCATATTGCTCGACACAAGTGGCGGCTTGCTGGAGGTTGTATTCTTTTTCGCCGAGGGAGCCCTGGGTAGCCCAGACCGTAATATCGTCCGCATACATGGCATGGCGAACGCCCTCGATGTGTTGGAGTTGATGTGCCAGGCCCACCATGGCCACGTTGAAAAGGAGGGGGGAGATGACCGAACCCTGCGGCGTACCCTATTAGGGACTACGAGGGTGTCTGATCGGATCGTCCCCATCCCGACAGTGGCAGTGCGATCGGTCAGGAATGCTTTGACGTAGTTGAAGACACGGTGGCCGCAGTTCAGGGCTGCAAGGCCTTCGAGAATGGCTGGGTGGCTAACGTTGTCAAATGCTCCCTTGATATCAAGCGCCATGATGACGTTTTCACCATAGCGGGGTACGGGTTCAATGACTTCCTCTTTTAGTTGGAGGAGGACGTCTTGAGTGGACAGATGCGCACGGAACCCGAACATCGTGTGTGGGAGCAGGTTGCCATCTTCGAGGTAGGTCTGAAGGCGGAAGGTGATCACGCGTTCGAAAAGCTTGCCCAGACATGAAGTAAGGGAGATTGGACGCAGGTTCTCGATTTGCAACTTCTTGCCTGGTTTCGGGATAAGGATCACTTCGGCATGCTTCCACTCCGGGGGGATGGTGCCGTTCTGCCAGTGGGTGTTCAAGAACGCCGTGAGATCTTGCAGGGCAGTGTCATTGAGGTTACGGATAAGCGAATATGTAATGCGGTCAGCCCCGGCAGCAGTGTTGCGTGTGCTTGCGCGGACGGCCGCATACACTTCCTCGATCGTTATGGGGCGGTCCAGGAGGGCGTTTGGGGAGCCTTGATAGACAGTGTTGGCAGGGGGTGGATTGTGATCGCCAAAGCATTTTCTCCGGAGCTGGTCGAGAAGGTCGTCATCAGTACCGTCAAATGTGTGAATGAGGCGATGGACGGCCTTGTTCGTTTCAGTTTTGCTGCGGGTGGGGTCGATGAGAGCCCGCAAAATGCGCCACGTGCGCGCCGTCCCCAAAGAGCCCTTAAGGGTGTCCGTGAATTGCGCCCAGTTGAGTTGGGCTAGGCTGGCGGCGTATTCCTCTGCTTGGGTGGTGAGCAAGGCAATTTTGACCTTAAGTTTTCGATTATGTTTTTGAGTCTTCCAGCGGCGGAGTAGACTACGACGTGCGTCCCATAGGTGGAGCAGGTGGCCGTCTACCTCGGGGGTCTGGGTGGTGCGGGTGATGTGTTTTGTATGGCGATCTTGGGTGCGGCGAAGCTGTTCGCACCAGTCCGTAAGGCTGGTGTTAGCGTCGAGGGTTTGCTCGCTATCGCATCGGAATGCATCCCAATCCGTGATTTTGGCTTTCCCGATGGGACGCCGCAGAGCATCCTCAGTGAGTTGAGTGCGAATGATATAGTGGTCACTACCCAGGGTTTCCATGAGATTTTCCCAAGTGTACGTGGAGCTGCCTCTGATGAAGGTAAGGTCAGGGCAGGTATCACGACAAACACTGTTTCCGATGCGGGTGGGTGTGGTAGGATCGGTCAGGAGCTCGAGCCGGTAAGTGTCGACGGCAGCGGCAATTTGCTTGCCTTTGTGGTCAGAATTCCTGTAGCCCCAGCTTGTGTCTTGGGCATTGAAATCCCCGAGTAGGATCAGATCCTTACCCTTGGCCAGTGTACAAGCACCTCGGATGAGGGTATAAAAGTCTGTGTGGCGTTGCCGGGGGGGACTATAGGCATTGAGGATGAAAAGGCTGTGCTTGCTGGTCTTTTTCCGGCGCCGGAGCACGATCTCTACAATGACATGCTCAATATGAGTGTCTGGGATGACGTCATGGGCAATGACAGTGAGCGCCTTACTGACGAGAATGGCCGCTTTGCCCTCGGTCGGGCTGTCATAGGCCTCGTAACCTGACAGGGTTGGCGAGACACCTGGCTCCTGTAGGGCGATGACGTCTGGCGGTTCAAGCTGGGTGTTTATGTATTGTTGAAGGAGGCTCCGCTTACGACGGTAGCCTCGGCAGTTCCATTGCCAGATTTCTAAACGTTTTTGCTGAGATGCGGTGGTGCTGCCCATGTTAGTTCCGAGAGGTGGGGGGTAGGGTGAGTTGGGGGGCCTTGAGGATAACTCCGGGGCCGGTAGCTGTCTGCGCGGGGGTGACCGGGTTGAGCTGAATCGGGGGGTTGGAGGTAGGAGTGGGCGTTCGTTTCTTGCTGAGGGAGCCGCCTATTTCCGCAAAGCAGGCTTCAAGGTGTGTTTCGACATCCGCGATGCGTGTGCCCAGTTGGGAGAGTTGGGCAGAGAAGCTCTGCGTAAGTTGGTGGTGTTGGTTCTGTTGTTGTTGCGTGAGTTGTTTCGTGAGTTCTCGCAACATTTCGTGTAGTACGGTATATGTAATGGGGGGTTCCTGGGGGGATGCAGGAGGATCCGCGCAGGGAGGGGCCTGGTGTGTGGGGTGGAGTGGGGGGGGTGGCGGCTTGGGTGATAAGGGCGCGTAGCTCAGCCATTTCACGGGCGTGTTCGGCTTTAAGTTGTGAGAGTTCTTTCTTAAGCTGCTGGTTCTCTTGGGCCAGTGCTTCATATTGAAGTGTGGGTGGGGGGTTTGAGCGCGGAGCGACGGGGGTCTTTGCCACAGTCGACCAGCTTACCTTGGCGGCCCTGTCGGGCGGCGGGGCGGCAGGCCGGCCGGCTGGTGCAGCGGAGCCCTTCTTTTGCAGGCCGGTGCGTTGGTCCTGGGTGGCGTGGCGTTCCGGCTGGGCGCGGGAGCTGCGTTGCTCGGGCTGGGAGGGTTGAAGCTGGTCCAGGCCGGCTGGTGGGAGCGGCGGAAAGGACTGTGATCGGGAGCGGGACCGGGAAGGGGTCTTTGAGGAGTCGTCATCGTTACTGAACCACCGGCGGCGCGCGCTTGGCGGCTGGCGTTGTGGGGTTCTGCTACGGCGAAGAGTTTTGAGACGTTGAGGACACTCCTTGGCCCCTGAGAGGTGTCCCTCCCCACAGAACTTGCACTGAGGAGTGCAGGGGTGGTTCTCAGTGGGGTTCAAAATGCCAAACTGGCGGCACACGTACGGCAGCGTCCGGAGTGGGGCAAACGTCCGAGCGATGACCAGGCTGGTAGCACACCTGGCACGCTTGTCGGGTTAGACGGTACGGGTGGCACGCTACCTCCCCGCCGTAGTAGAGAACGTAGCGGGGAACAAGGGAGCCTTCGAAAGTTATAACGGCCGTCTTCGATGTCCCAAGCATGCGGGCGCTATGGATAGTAACGCCCTGCGTCCGCACTCGCAGGTTAGCTTTTAGTTCATCTGGAGAAGTTCCAGGGTCCAAACCATGTATAACGCCCCGTAGAGTGTTGTCAGGGGCCGCCACGTAGGTGTTGAAGTCATGATTGCTCCCGCCGAAGGCGAGCGTGGACACTCGACGAAGGAGCTCAGCTGTTTCGATGTGTGGAGTGCTTGCGATAATAATGTTCGACCCTGTACGGATCCGCACAATAAAGTCGTTGCCGGTGCACTTGGGGTGGTAGTTGCAGGCTGCCACCACAGCCCGAGACACCTGGTGAGTTGTGAGTGTCTTGATATTTAGGCCCTTTTAGGGGCGCAGAATAATCTTGAAGTCGTTCCGAGGTAGCGGCGGTAGCCGGCTACGCGGCCGGCGCGTCTCTCCGGGCGAGCTCTTGGCGTTCGCTGCGGACGCGTCGGGCGTCGCTGCCGTTTGCGTGGTAGGAGGCGAGTTGTTTACCTGGGCGTTGCTGGCAGAGCCTGGCGGGGACTGAATTCCGGCCGGCCCGGTAGCCTGGCCTTCCAGTTCTCGTGCTCGGTCCTGGCGCTTTTGTTTTTGCTTCTGGCGCCGGGAGAGCGCCAGTTCCCAGTTTGTGTCGGACTGTGTCCCTTGTTGTTGGGCAGCCTGCGGGAGCAGCGGGGTGGACGCTCGGTCGTCGTCACTGGCCGAGGTAAGTTCCTCCATCTCCTGTAGGTCCACGAGCTGGGGCGTCGGGGGGGCTTGAAGGGGTTGCATGGCCGGAGATTGTCCGGCTTGCAGACCCGACGTCGTAGGTGGTGTATCCATGGGGTTAAGGAGGCTAGCAGGTCATCGCTCGCCGAGTGCGAGCTAGGCCTACTTGCGAGTCTTAGCGGGTCAGCGCCCGCTTCGTTCTTCTCGAACCGATAGGAGGAGGTGGGATGGTCCTACCGGTTGAGAGTGGGGTCCTCAGGGTCCCGCTGGTAAGGGCTCGAATCTCCGGCACAGTGCCTGGGGCAATAGCGAGGTGGACCGGTCAGAACGGGCAAATGTAGCGGAGCCGAGGTGACGTGCGACCGCTCAGCCCGGCCCCGCGCGCCGCACTTCCAGGGGGAGGGAAGGGAGGCGACGTTTAGCTGCGGTACCAAGTGCCTACTTATATCAGAGGCTCCGGCAACAGTCACCAACGCAGCACGCATTTTGTGCGAACGCGGGCAAAACGCCGACGGCGTCGGCAACAGTTCTGCGCGTTGCCGGTGCTGCTGCATGTCCAAGTTTATACAACTGATAAAGCTACTATCATTTCTCCGTATAGCTCTCTGCAAATTTGCTATCGCAATTGATGCTTCGCCTTTCAGGTGAAACTGCGACTACTTTTTTTTTTTCACAAAAGTAGACGTGGCTACCTACTACGACGACTACTACTACTACATACTACAGAGGAGGGACAGACCCACACCCTAAGGAGCTTCGCCCCTAAAAGAGCGCTATGATAGCCGGCACCACGCAGTGGACTACCCCTCTGAATTTCTGGTCCTACTCTGGACGCCGTCTCGACGCCAAGGCCTGTGCGAGAAGCTCCTCCCTCGCTACACAGGACCCTACAAAGTTCTCCGCAAGCTCAACGACGTTGACTACCTCATCACTCCGCTCGAACATCGTCTGTCTTCTTCTTTTACGTCCATGTGTTTACTTCCATGTGTCGCTGCTAAAACCCTACTACACAAGCAGTGCTGACTAATTTTGGAAGGCACCGTGATGGCGCTCAGCCCGCCGGGGGTGATGTTCATAGAGTTTGACACTATATGGTGATGTTACGAGGCATTGCGTATGAGCCTGCCATTAAAGGACCGCTGTGCTACGCGAAGAGGAAGAAGACGGGACATGCCGCGTGAGATGCTGTCAGCCATTCTGTGGTAGCAGCAGCTTGTAAATATTGTCTCTCCCGTGTACTAGTGAATCCCCGTGACAATACCAAAAAAGTCGCAGTTTCGCCCGATACGCGAAGCATCGATTGCAACAGCACAGCTATACAAAGTAAGGATAGTAGTTTTATTGGCCGTGTAAACTTGTAAACATAGGCCCAGTAAGTAAATTAACAAGCATGGTGTCACGCGCGCACAAGCAAACATGAACGCATTTCAGTCGATGACCGCGGAAACTCGCTGTCAAAATGCTGGAGTGAGTCATCGCGGCAGCAGCGGTGAGCGCATTGAGATTTGTGCCGGCGCTCGCATCACTAGTCGCGAAAACACAGGGAGGGCGGACTCTGCCCCCGCCGCAGATGGCTTTCAAGATACAACCACACGGGCGGGCCGCAGTAAAGCGTGGCAACGGAGCGTTGTGCACGACTGGAAGCCTGCGCGCTTCCTTCCCTTGGATGCGCGAGCTCACCGTCGCCTGCTTTCATTCACACATACGGCGCGCGGAGGCGATTTTATCTCCCGTGGACTTTATACGGAACCTCACGGCGACGACGACGACAGAAATGCGCCTGGAGTGTCCATATAATTGCTGCCGCAATAAAAAGCTGTTGATTGGTCGATCGACGAAGGACGACAATGCCAGCGTGGCAAGACGCCGCGAGAGACGACTGTGTCTTTCGAGAATGGAGGCAGGCTCGCCCATTGTGCGCCACTGAACCATTTAATGAGGCCTCCGTTCAGTCGGCGGAGGGCGCTTAGAGGCAACCATTGGACGAGCCTTTCTTCCAGTCTGATTGCGCGATCTGTAGCTTTCGCTGCGTTGCGTGGTGTCGCTGAGAGTACGCGGCGAGGAGGAGACGTGCTTGCGGGAAGGGAAGTGAGGGCGAGAGAGAAACCGTGGTGGACACGTAGTCGTTCAACAAACACATCTAAATTTGATATTACTGCTCCATTTCAAAGAAATCAATTTGCTATACCTTCACTCTAGACTAGTACAAAGTATAAAACCCGTGGGAAAAAGTGGCGTTTTTGAGGCATTGCGGATCAGCATGTAGGATGAACGCTGTGGCGCTATGTGCGGATCGGCCCCGTTCGGTGGCAGAAAGGACGCGCCCGGAGTTGCGTGTTCTGTAACGCTACTATGCACGACAAGAGTGAGGCCCCCCATACGTTGGCGACGAAGTTCACGCACAGCCGCGCTTCTCGCTGTCGTGTCTCCGCGTGACAGCGACGTACAGCCGTGCATCAGCCGCGCGAAAAGACCACGTTTGGAACTTCGGCATCAACGAGCACTTCAAGAAAGTACGATAGAGTTGGCACTATGAGACGAAATTCAGTCAGTGCCAACGGGTATCGACAACGACGCAAGAACAACGCACCGTGTGATTATTTGACAATGCTTGGCGTTACACTGACTCCAACATGGCGTGAAATCGGCGATAATTAATTTGTCACTACAAATACCAAACACACATTCACATCCATTTGAACATCTTTCGATGGTATGTTGTAAGCACTGTAACTCGAAAGCAATGAACACGGTTTTTCTTCTTTGCACGAATGAATAGCGGCTGTGATTTTCCGCCCTTTGGGCGCTTACCGTTCATCCACAACTTCCTAAAAATACTCGCCGCGGTAGCCCAGCAGCGATGGCATTGCGCTGCCGACCTCCAGGACGCCTGGCCGTGGCGGCCGCATTCCTGCGGGGGCGCAAGGGCGCTCGTGTATGTACCGTCCATTGGGTGCACCATAAAGAACCCCAAGCGGCCAAAATTAATCCGGAGCCCCCCATTGCGGCCTGCTTCAGAATCATATCGTGGTTTTAGCACATAAAACCCCATAATTTTTTATTAGCGCCAGGGAACACACGAGCACAGTACGGCCCCATGACATCAACTCGCTTTATTGCAGCCATGCTTACATGCGCGAAAGGCACACTGACGTCGAAATTAAGTGTAGACGTCACATGTTCCATCTCTTCCCGAGCGCTGCAGCCATGCTTCAAAAGGCCAGTAACCAACTCGCCAAACTTTAACATTAGTAGCATCCGGTTGTTTTATCGCACCTGATCGGTTTCCTAAGCATTGTAAGTATAGTAGTCCGGACTACAACAAAGTGATCGAACATGCCTGTATACTGTGAAAAAAAGAGGATGAAACCCGGCAAATACTCAATTTTATATAATTATTACTGATCTAAATAAAAGTAGTAAACATGAGTAGAGGCTCCCGATAGTAATGATATTACCATAGGAAGCCATGTAAAACTGCTCTAAGTGCTTTTTAGGTCACGCAGGAAATATTATAATAAATATTCCCAATTTGATAGCGAATGATCCCAATATTCTGGTTCGTTTCAGAATCATGTTTGCAATATTAAGCACTGCACACTAACCAGCTGCGTGGCATCTAGGCTTTGCAACTTCTGTAGGTTGGCCCTTCAATCGGGAGTCGGTCGCGAGCTTAATTGATTTATTTGAAAAAGACTTTATATGCACTTTTTTTCAGCCATTAACACACAAAAAATAACTGCATGCCGAAAACATATACGAAGTTCGCAGCAACGACGAAGCTTGAACAAAAAATAAAAACAAATAAAAACTACAACAAGAAATCAGGCGAGTTCGTGCGCCACAGGCACGTGTGTGTATATTCAGTGATAGGGATTGTCCAAAGAGCCTGTATATCCACGGTTGGATATATACCGTCTCATTGTTGTCATTGGGCATGCAGGCACTGAACCGTCTGGGTGGAACGAACGGTAAACGTGAAGCTAAATCTGTTTTAGCCCTTTCTTTGGGCGCTGAAAAACTCCGACGCTTTTCTTTCCATGTCGTTTCCTGCGATATCGACGCGCGACGCCTGCAACTCCCATGTAGGCGCTCCTCATGACGCCAGCATTGTGAGATGCCTTCAGCGCAATGCAAAACCTTTTTATCGCTTTCAATTCCTCGCGAGAAACGGCGAATGTGTTTTGTCACGTCCTTCGTTTTACGCGCTCTTATTGGACGATTTAGAAACGCCGAGTAGTTTTTTTATTGTTTTTGTTTTTTAAGTTGGAAATCATACCTTTAGCACGGCCGATCGATTCAAAATGGGCGCTTTGACTGATTGACCGTGCCTTTAGGCATACAATACTTACATGCAGAATGTTTACAAGCCCACAAACGCGTTTCCTTTCCTTTGTGCATGATATTCACTTACGTTAGTGCCACTTATGTCAGAATGCTTTTGCATTCTCAGTAGGAAAAGCAAGCCATTGGCTCTAATGCGGCGTGCTTTACGTTGGCACTCTAGGCGTGCACCTAGAGGGCGAACGGAGAAGCGTATACATGGCGGAGACCATTGCGCGTTCGTCGACTTCATTTGCGACCAGCGAGAGTGAATGCGCACGGTGTCAATCGCAGAACGCTGCCTTTCGTTTCGAAAGCACCTCTTTTCTAGAAGTGGCTCTATGTTGTGGGCACTCCCGAGTCTGAATTCGTTCCGTTCAACGAATGGCTAAACGAGGCTGACATCGCCCATGGCCTCGATAATAAGGCGCCGAAACCCTCAGAGTACGCTGATTTTTTTTTTCTTTTTTTTTCTTTTCTAGCTAGAGCGGTTTCGTCTTTCGCTGTCCTCTCGAGCGCACCCGCGTCTGCTGTGAATAGCGCGCTCGAACGCGTAATTGCAATATGGCTTCACTCCAGTGGACGGCTGCTTGTGGGCCGTCTGCAAGGCAGACGAACGACTGGCAGTAAGCAAAAAAAAAAAAAAAGGCGGGGGGGGGGGGGGGGGGGCGGATGACTTATTTTTCTTCTTTTTTGGCTCCGGCTGGGCTAGTGGAGGAGGACAGCGTGAATTGCCTCTAGCTCGTATCAGAGAGGTGCTTTTACCAAGGAAAAGAAGAAAGAGAAACTGACAGAGTCAAAGTCACGAACTCGGGTATAACGCTCTTTTTGAGAGCCTGTTCTTTGCTTTTCTCGTTTTTTTCTTCTTTCTGATGGAACATCAAGAAGAATATACATGTTTGTCGATTCATTGCACAGTTATACACCCACTGTACAGTCACTAGAGGTGTTCTTAAAAAACAGGACCGGGCTTAGCATTTAGCGATCAGGACTGCTGAATTCTGCGACGGTTGTTCCGCCTAGGTGATTATAGTGGTATGACCTTAGGGCTCTTATGTCCTGAGTTGGAGTCGCTGTAGTTGGTTTCACATCCTGAGCTATGAGTGGGAAAGTCATTGAACCTCTGCGATTTAAAGAAGATTCAATCGCGTGTAAATGTTCGGCCTTGCTTTCCTTGAAAGCCCGATAACTGCCGAGTATAAGTGCAGAAATACACATAAAGCAAATATAAGAACGCAAACACATGTTTAACGAATAACTTTACAAGCAGAAAATAATCAGAACCATACAATGTAACCAAGAAGAGGATTACGCAAAGGTGGCGCAAAGAATTTTGTGTGAATGATATAGCGTTATTTAGCTTCTCCAGAATATAAATAGGAGAGAGAAAATAGAAAACATTTATCATCATCTCATACGCCTGATCCGGCGTTAAGTGTTCAGGACCGCCCAGGCGTGCCTTGCCAGTGCTTGCTGGTAGATCTTTAGTAATGGTGGCGGTGAAATGAGCTTGTCCACCCAGGGTAGGAGGCGTTCTGAAATAGTGATAGATGCAAGGAATTCGGGGAGGGTTCGTTTGACATGGGGGCAGTCTTAAAGGGTGTGATGATTGTCTGCGTAGGCACCACAGTGCTTGCACCATGGGCGTACTCCGTTACCGTACATTTAGTGTAGACGATGAGCAAAACGAGAACAAGTTGAAAGCGGGAGCCAATGTTTTGGCAAGTGGACTAGTCGTTTTCATCCACAAGTCCACTTGTCGAAACGTTGGCTCCTGCTTTCATCTTTTTCTCGTTTTGCTCATCGTCTCCAATTTTCATTTCCCGCGTTCCCTGTGTTTTCTATGTAGTGTATAGATAGTGTTTCGTGAGAAGCGAGTTGGTTTGGTCGGCGCGCCATGCAGTGCGGTCTTGGCGCGGTACGGACGGGTGGGGTGTAGGTAGTGTGCAGCGATTGAGTCGCAACTCTTTCAGAGTTGCTTTTCTTTGGTCCGTAAGTTGGTTGCGGTGGGACTTAGGGTCGAAGACTTTATAGGAGTAAGGCACAAAGAACTCGACAGTGCATGAGCGCGACGTCTAATGAATGCTTTGCTGCCACAATATGCAGACATGGCGGTAAACGTCAGCAAAATTAAATGGACGCTAATGAAAGTGAAGGCCACTTGCGCAAGTTTAGGATCGCCTACGGCGACATAGTGAGCTGCAGAAAGGAAAATTGTATGGGTAATGTTAAAAGGCAGGCAGACAGGAGTACACTCCTAATCTGGTAACGCACAGGTTCCACCTAGTAAGAGGAACTTTCTTGCAAAAATGTGCCTAACACACGTTTCAGAGGAAATAACACGTGCAACAGCGATTCAGTGAAATGAATACCGTAATACCTAGAGCAGCGTTCTCGTTATTTTTTTTGTCTGAATTGGCGTTCCACATACACGGACAGCGATGTTACCTGGATTGGTATCCCGCAGGTAATCAATCTTGTCACAGCGTTTCACATGACACGCGCCTTATTCCAAAGAAAGCTGAGCCGGTGCAAGAATACGAATTCTTGCACCCTAGAATTCCGGTATAGGCATCACAGAGTGAGAGCCCGTTCAACAAAAAGTTCACTGGTTTAGTTCATAAAACACTAAGGAGAACACGTTTGCTTGAAACGAACTCCAAGCAGAGAAAGACCGTAGCGATAGCGTTTCCCAATGCCGTACAGAGCTGCAAGGCTCCTCTATTCCCGCGCACAACAAAGCGTCAGAAATAATTAAATGAAAAGTAACGAAGTTTACAAAGGCGCAGTAACTGAGCTGCGGAGCCTTGCTGCTTCGCAGGGCAAGTAACTTGCCGTATGCTTTGGCGATGTGCTTGGTTGAAGTTTGTTGAAGGATCCAACAAAGCAGGAAGCTTGTGGCTCCATATGACAGTGTTGGCATCCGATCTTTTTCTGGCAGTTTTACCCGACTCTCTGTGTAAAAAAGACACCATTAGAACACGTAACATTTTTTTCATATCCAGAAGTCTAAAATACTGTAACAGCATTGCAAATAAAACGACAAAGAAGGTTTGCAGGATACAACCGTATTATTTAAGCCCTTTCATTGTGGGCGTTGTTCAACTCTGGCATGTACAGTCTGGCACATTGTAGAAAACAAATTGTGCGTAAAATATTTTCTCGATTTTTATTCAACGCATGATACCATATTAACTGTCAGAAGAAGGTTTGAGACACGGCGCATGGCATAATTATTGTGACTCCATGACGAAATGCCTTACCAGGTCACCTATAACTAATGACCCCATTTTTAACAAAAACTTTATGATGTAGAGAAAGACTAAACTAACATTGCAGTAGTTAAATATGAGCACGGCTTTCAGTGGCACCCATGGTGTACATTCATTCATTACAGTGTCATAAAAATAAAAACAATGTAGTGTCCTCATAGGGAACACATTCCAAGCTAAAAAGGTGCGAAGAGGCGGGCAAAATTTTCGCAAGGAGAGACTGACGTATGTGAAGGTTGGAGACCACTATACATAAGAGAGTGTTCTATGTCAATTTGTAGCACGAGTATTAACTTCGCTTAGAGAGACCATCATCTTGCAGCGCAGATGAATAGGATGATAATGACAATAACGATGAGCATGAAAGTGTGTTAGATCCAACTGGTGCACCTTTGATTCTTCTGCGAACATGTTTTACTGTCGATGATTACGAACAATTTCTTAACGAAAAAAAAAATGTCGCAGATTCGCCCGAAAGGCGAAGCATCAATTGCGATAGCAAATTGGTAGAGAGCTATTCGGAGTAGGGATAGTAGAGTAGTTTTATCGGCCGCATAAACTTGGACACATTCGCTTTCTAACTGAATTGACAAGCGTGGTGTCATCGCGCACAAGCAAACATGAATAGATCACACTGAATGACCGCAGACAACGACTGTCAAAACGCTGGCGCGGCCGCTGCAGCGGGCGAAGAATCGTTCGGTCTATCGCTTCAACGGAAACTGAGCGGCGAATGGACAGCGGATAAAGGTCAGAGCCGTGTGGAGACACGGCTGGGCTCGACTGGCGCGCGCGCTCGCTCGCTTCTTAAGAAGCGAATGCGCGCGCCAGTCGAGCCCGGCCGTGGTGGAGATAAAGAGACGGTGTGGGCGACGGCACCACAGCCAGTGCAAGCGTTTTTGTTGGCAGAGTAGAAGCTGCTCCCCCCGTCCCTCCCGCGCTGCCTCCCCGCCTTTTTTTTTTTTTTTTTGCTTTGGCGTGGGAGATTGCGTTGCCAGTTCTCCTTGCGCTGGGTTGCAATATAAGCATTTGGTGCCGTAGCACAGCGTCGCCCCGCCTCCCCCCCATACCCCCACGGCCTTATGGGCGACAATCGCGTTTGCTTTCCGCCGTGCGTTGGCTCTCCGTGATAGCGCGCGTCCCCCGCGCGCTTTTACTCGTACGGCACGCGGCGACGATTTTATCGCCCTTGGAATCTATACGGAACCTGACGGCGACGGCGACGACGACGCCGACGGCAAAAATCCCGTTGAAGTGTCCATATAATTGCTATCGCAATAAAAACGTATTATCTAACGACACTGACCTACAGAGATTAATTCTGGGTTGGTCGATTAGTTGGGCTAGCAGCCAAAACAACACTACTTCCTGGCTATGGATGGATGAAATAACTTTATTGAAAGGTCCTGCGGGCTACGGGGCGCAAGGCCTCATAGAGCGGGGCTAAAGCTCACTGGAATGACAGATTTTTGGAGAAATAGCAAGTGGTTAGCAGCACTACAGTCTCTTTTTCTGTTGACCAACTTTTACCGGAGAGCTACAGGGATGAATAGTTTTAGACGAAAACCCGCAAGGAAGGAGAGCTGGCGTGCAACATCCTCCCGAACGAACGCTTTCATCTCGGTAAGCAGTGCTGATTGGTCGGAGATGGTGGCCAAACCAGCAATGTGTTCATAACGGGATCAAGGGCGACGTGTCAACGAGCGCTGCCTTCGTAGCTTTGGCATAGAGTGACGATGTCTGTCACGGACTGAGTGATTTTTCGCAAGTAGCATGTTGACCGCATTCTCGTCGAGCCCTTTCATGACATTTCTTATTTTGTCGGATTATGACATACATCGTCGCGTTGACTTTTTTCCACAAGTCCCGAACATCTTCAATGTAGCTGGTAAATGACTCTCCCGGCTGCTATGCACATTCTCGCAAACGCGATTCCGCTTCCTGTTTGCGCACCGCAGAGCAACCAAACACCGCCACTAAAGAAGTCTTGAACGAGGGATGCTGGGATACGTCTTCAGGCATGGTTGAGCGTAGGGTACGGGATCGAAGCTCCAGGATTTACGCTGTAGGCAGAAGCACCCTCCACCACTTGTAAAGGCGTTTATTAGGCACCAGCCTTTTGGGCCAACCGTTATTGCTTACTTGCTTGCTTGCCATACCATGGCGCATACCATGGCATGGTATGGCCATACCATGCCATACCATGGCGTTTAACCGCCAAGAAGCCGGCGGTTATACGGTTGCGGCGGGGGGGAGAAAACTTTAGGGAAAAAGTATTGTGAGGGAACAGTTGAAATTATTCAATGCAGGGTCCGAGCTCTCGGCACGAGCGGCGTTTTCCGAGGAAAGTGCAGGAGGGATCGACCCACTAGAAAGGGCTGGAGAGCATGACCCACTATGGTGTTCATATACTTCGCTACACATTTCATTGATAATGTGTGCTACAACCATTTAATAGTATTACAACAATTAAGAAAACTTAGTGCACATTAGATGCATTCGTAATATATTAACAAATAAATGACACTGACTTCCTCGCATGTCTCTATTTGGTCTGAAATGGGCTGGACACGGATCGTGTTTGACTGGGTGGTTATTTAGACAAGTTGGGAACTCCTCGGAGCCTGCCACATTCACAACTTTGCAGGAACGCCTTTCACCATGTCATTCATCATTAGCCGCTGAACGCTGCATGCCTCGATAGTTTAGGGTAAGCTGCAAGGCAGGCAAG
>NC_051157.2:208892782-208956921 GCF_013339745.2 Dermacentor silvarum | reverse complement strand
AATTGAGTGGCGCCAGGAAGTTATTTTCTTTATGCTACCCCCTACTATTATCTGTGGACTAGTTGAAGTGTAGCCCTCAACGTAACCGCAAGTTAGGACTTTGAAAGCGACTACTTTCACGAAATGACAACATATAATATATTAACCGCGAATATTGGTAAATAACAAATGGTTCGCTATATAAATATTCTTCATTATAATAGTTTTACACTCGTGCGTACGAGCAATGTCCTAGTGCTTAAGGAAAATGAAAAGCAGCTTGCAAGTAAACCTGGGGCGCTATAACGTAAAATGATTCCAAACGGTTTTGATTCCAAACTCCTGACGTCAAATTTACGTAACCACCGACGCAAGCATCGGGCGGTGACCCGCAGCGTTGTCTGAACAACCCAATCAAACACTCTCCTCGTTCATAGGAGGTCAGCTTTGTTCGCTTTCAAAACCAATAACATTGTCTACACTCAGCGGTTTTTTCTTATCTAATTGGCTGACAAGAGGCGAGGCGGCGCACGCTCTAGTGGAGAGGGTTTCGATGGGGCCGAGCCAGCACAGTGAAAAATAGATAACCGCATGAAGAGGTGGTGCCGGCTTCTCCAATTGGTCCGCTTCGCCTTACTTAGCTTGCAGTGGCAGGTCGAAAATCGCGGCGGCGTGCAACGGAAGGATAAGAACGCCGCTAAAACGGATCCTCAGCAAGAAAGAGTTGGCAGAGCGATGTCGTATGCATGCCGAAAGGGCTCGATAACGTTTTACTGCCACGCAAAAAAGGTTTATCATGCGCGAAGAAATACATGCTCACCGGCAGGTGCCAGTAGCGAGGGCCTGAGCGATCGCGGGCAGCCATATTCTATTTCTTTCGGAACGGCACAGTCTGTGGCTATTGAGAAACATTTTCAGTTCTGACGTGGTGAGTTTTCGCGGTTTTGTGAAGTCGCGTGTCAAACAGGCGAAGTGGGCGTAGCCAGAAAACATTGCACCAATAGCAGAGGGCTAATGGTGAAAGGCATTGAATCAGGAATGATTATTTTTTTTGTGTGGTTTAATCATGCATAATCAGTGTGTACACGTTATATCAGATGGGGAGCTATCGCGGTTTCGTGACGTCGCGTGACAGACAGGCGAAGTTGGGAGTGGCCCGAAAATGTTTTGACCAATCGTGGAGGCTGATTGCATAAATTGGAATCAAAACAGTTTGGAATCATTTACGTTATAGCGCCCCTGGTAGGAAGAAAGCGCTTCCTAATACCCGACACACTTCAGCGGGTTTTGCTCCGCGATTTGGCCAATGTCACCGCACGGCCAGCGGACCTGCATTCGAACACCGAACATCGAACATTTCTTGTGCACTAACAAAGTCCGCTTGTATGCGAAGTGGGAAAGGAGGGCTTCAGCGGCAACTTCCCTCCTCCAGGCTGCGCGCCCTCTCCCTCTACCTTGTGACCTCATCAGTGACGTTCTGGAGGCATTGTTTTGTTTGTGAATTATTCCAGTAAGATATCCGGCAGCCGCCAGTTGTCGAAGTTGCGCTGCCGCCACGTATCGGCTAAAACCCCTATATATAAAAAGTAGCGCCATTCTGAGATGATGCCGCCACCGCGCTCACCCCGGCGGTTCCTCCTCGCCGCCTCCTGTCGCCCCAGCCTTCTCCGCTCCCCCATGGCCAATAGACCGATCCCACCAGCCAGTTTCACGACGCCACCGCTGCCGCGGTGCATGCTGGTACTTGTAGTCATCCGGCCGCTCCAGCCGCCCGGAGTGCCTGTGCGTTCTGTATCCGAACGATTCTTGGCAATTTTTATGGTTCGTGTAGAGCCATCGTGCGATGGGAGGATAGACCTGCTGCATTCCTGGCTGGTACACCAACCGCACAAGGGACAAAGGCTTCGGATTCTGTGTTTCCTAAAGAGCGAAAGCTTCGAGAGACGTGGATCCAATGGATTATATAGGTGGTACTGGTAATACACAGCGTGAGAATACGGGGACGAATAGCGGCCGCATTTCGATCGGGGCAAAATGCGAAAACACCTGTGTACTCAAATTTCCCGGAATTTATAGATTATTTGTCGATTATCGATTAGCTATTGATTGGCTATCGCAAGGTATTGCCACGTATTGGGCTAGGCCAAGAACTACCAAGTCATCCCCCAGCATTTCCCGGAATTTATTGATTATTGATCGATTAGCTATTGATTGGCTATCGCAAGTTATTGGCCACGTATTTGGCTAGGCTAAGCACTGCCAAGTCATGCCCAGCATTTTACGGAATTTATTGATTATTGATCAATTATTGATTAGCTATTGATTGGCTATTGTAGGTATTGGCCACGTATTTGGGCTAAGCCAAGCATTACCAAGTCATCCCCTGCATTTTCCGGAAATTATTTATATTGATCGATTATCGATTAGGTATTGATTGGCTATCGTAAGGAATTAGCACGTATTTGGGCTAGGCTAAGCACTACAAGTCATGTCCAGCATTTTCCGGAATTTATTGATATTGATCGATTATTAATTAGCTATTGATTGGCTATCGATTGGCTATCGCAATATATTGGCTACGTATTTGGGCTAAGCTAAGCACTGCCAAGTCATCCCCAGAATTTTCCGGAATTTATTGATCAATTATCGATTAGCTATTGATGGCTATCGATGACTTGGTGATGATTGGCTATCGCGTTTTTATGTTAAAAAACGCCGCCTAGCTTACTTAAGAACTTCTAAACTTTGAGATATCGCTGTTACCGAAGTCTGCAAGTCGTGCGCGAAACCCATGTAGTAAGTAGGGAACGAAAGTTTTGGCGCCGCATTTCAAACCTGTCTCCAACAGGTATACAAATCCTATTATGTCCGTCGCTAAGCAAACATAACGTTGCAGTCACCGAGATGCACGTGCGCAAAAATAGTAACGCAAAACGACCGCGTACATCAGCATGTACTACATACAAAGCTCGAAAAAATACGATACTCAACGCGTTATAAGCGGGTAACAACCGAAAGGAAATAGGAACAGGCACTTTTCAACGTTCGCCTCGCATGCTGCAATGAAGAGCCGATGTAATTTCTTTAAATACATGACGAATGTTTCTCGGTGGTGGAGTCGCAGATATGTCTGGGAAGCTCGTGCGCAGTACTCACGAGCGCGGATACGGTGGTGTGGTTGACTAGTTGACTACAACCAAGATGGTGTCAGTGCTACTTCCGGAAAACCGGCGCATGCTCAGATCGGTCGGTGGGATCGCTCTATTCGTGTAACGTGGAAGCACGCGTTGCACTTTTGTATATTTTTTAGGGCGAAGCTCCTTAGGGTGTGGGTCTGTCCCTCCTCTGTAGTAGTAGTAGTAGTAGTAGGTAGCCACGTCTACTTTTATGAGAAAAAAAAAAATTCCGAAAGTTGTGTCCGTAGCGGAATCGAACCAGGGATCCCTCGCTTCTGAACGCGTGGCGCTAACCACTACGCCACGAAGCGCACGTGGACACACGCACCACGATGGCAATAAATACCCAACATTAACGAAAGACAGCGCGTTTCTAAAGGCCGTTTCACATGGCGCGATTTTCACACAGCGACACAGCGAATTCTGTCGCTCAGCGACCGCCGCGACGTCGCGGGCTCTCCGCGACAGGATTCCAACATGTTGGAATTTCCGTCGCTGAGTCGCAGCGATCGGCGCGATGTGGGCGGAGCAACGTGACGTAACAACAAGCGCCGTCGAAATAGGCGCTTTCCTGTTTTACCGCGTATTAGAAACTCAGCGGAGCAATGCCGCGCACCAGTTTCAATGATGTTTTAACAGAGCGTACCCACCAGCGCCTGTGGCTCAGGAGCTTCATGAACAACTTTTGTTTTCACTAGCTCGCACAATTCATTTAAAAGGAGAAGCTGCATGCTATCCAGGTCGGGAGCTGACGGCCGCCTTCAACATACGGCACGTACCCTCATGATCGTCGCCGTCGTCAACGTCTTCATTGCTACAAATTGTGCCAGGCGCCTGCACACTCAATAGTAGCTTCTTCATTTGGAGAAGCAAACACTCCTCCAGAACAAGAGTTGTGGCTTCCATCGTACCGCAACAACAAAACTAGAGTGTACAAAACAAAACCACCCCACCACGCCGCACGCTTATGCGGTTTGTGCAGCATTTTCACTAGCCGCAACTGCGGTCTAAGCGATCGCAGTCTCAACGCGTTTAAAGGCTGAAAAATTGTGTACTACTCTATTTAAAAAAAATAATATGAAATTGTAATATTTGACTAGTTTCCATGTTGTTTTTATTTAACGATGCAGGCATGGATACTTTGTGAGCAGGAAGCAAACTTGGGCGTCGCTGCGACGGAAATCGCGCAGTCAAAAACCCATGTGAAAGCTGCCAGCGAAAATCGCTCTGCGACGTGCGTGACAGAACGATTTTTTTCGCCCCAATCGCGCCATGTGAAACGGCCTTAACGCGATTGTGCTAGAGCGTTAAAGCCCGTGTAAGAAGCTGGTGTAAGACGCTGTGATCTCTCCGCCTTACCCCCGTATTCATAAACGCTGATGGCGTCGGCAAACGCGGTGCACGTTCCGGCATGTGTAAAGGGCTGCGTAAGACGCTGTGGCCTCTTCCCCTTAGAGTACTGCACGTTTCTAACGCGTTTGTGCTAGCGTCCCCTTAAGCGGGAGATGGTGCAATTATAATGAAGGGCGCTGTTATAAAATAGGAATGACGTCACATATGGCGCGTGTCATTGGTGGAAGTCAATCGTTCAATTTAGTGCGGCGAGACTGGGCGAATTACACGGAAGATTCACGGTTTACGATGATTCCCTCCGAGCTTCGCCCACTCATCATCATTCACCCCGTGGATATGCGGTGTTTTTTTCTTTCCAGCGCGCTCCGACTGCCATTCTCGGGCCTGTGCGACGAAAGTGCTGTACGCACAAACGGATCAAACGTGTTAGGGACAAGAACTTCATTGTGATGGCATGCTGCTGCGCCTTAAGTTGCCGCAACCGACAAGGCGAGGGCAAAAGACTTTTTTTGTTTACCATCCGGCGTGCGCAAACGCTTGCTGCACACTTGATATTTGCGCCGTCTCGCATCGTCGCGTTGCTACTTCCAAAACGGCATTATTAAGACCAGTTACTGACTGACGAAGCAAAATCGCACCTCAATAACTGCTCCGCAGGGCGCGATCCAAGTTTTCCGCGGATTTCCTCTGGTAGCGCATTAAATAGTTTCACATGGCGCGATTTTCACACAGCGACACAGCGAATTCTGTCGCTCAGCGACCGCCGCGACGTCGCGGGCTCTCCGCGACAGGATTCCAACATGTTGGAATAGGTGAGGCGTAAACTCGTAAAGGCTCACGGGAAACGTCGTCTGCTCAGCGCTTCCGGTTCAACCGCTGACGGTTCCGGCACACGATTCTCCGTTCGCGGGGCCGGTCGCGCTTGCTCTCTGTGCACTTTCATCACAAAGTATCACCCACGCTGCAAATATCTAGAGCCCGTGACGTACGCATCGATGACTGACCATTATATCTGAGCATAGGCAGTCATTTAAAATATTTTTTCTACCCGAATTGACCGAACACGTGAATTAGGTATGCGTGCTGTCACAGTCGTGGGTTTATCTTGAATGACGAATCGCACTTTTTGTTCTAAAGTGAATTCTGTTCGTGCCAACGACAGAACCCACCACAGCTTCGCTGGATTCCATCTGCACGGTAGTGTAATAGGGATCTGATTTTTTTTTTTTTTTACTTGTTACATCTAAGTTTCACTAGGCTGATTTGATCAAACATGCATGGTTTAGTAGTGGAGGCGTTAGAGGCGGGCAGGCGGTTCCAATCAATAGCTTTTTCTTGGCACGAATGTCTTGGAACAACATTTAAGCGAATAACTTGCATAGTATAGCGACCTTAATTTAGTGCTAGATGCATGCAAGATGAGCAAGGTGTAGTGGAAGGATTTAAAAAGCGTAGACCGTAATTTTTCTCGTAAAAAAAATTAAATTATGGGGTTTTACGTGCCAAAACCAGTTCTGATTATGAGGCACGCCGTAGTGGGGGACTCCGGAAATTTGGACCACCTGGGGTTCTTTAACATGCACCTAAATCTAAGTACACGGGTGTTTCGCACTTCGCCCCCATCGAAATGCGGCCGCCGTGGCCGGGATACGATAATTTTTCTCGTATGTTTTGTGAAAGGTGCACAAGACGAGAAACATTAGCCTAACGATCACAAAGCTGCAATATTACTTATAAAGAGACGTCGAAAGCATATTAAGACAGACTCAAGCGTGCGCGGAAGTCAACTGCAGTCGACAAACGCTTCTAGCATACCTTGCGTTCCATATCTTACACAACTATCACAAAGTGTCCCAAACACAAGGGGTATACTGCAGCTTGGATCGCGTTAAAATGTGTTATAAATTTCTGTACACTTTATAACGAATGTTTTGGTGAAGTTGCAGAAAGAGATACTACGTTAAAATATCGTTAAACCATGCCGATCGCGTCGTTAACGTTTGGTTATTAAACATGTTCCATGAAATATTATCAGTAACGTGGACAGCAAGTTATTGTAGAAAACAACACATGCATGATAAACGTCGCAAAACCTATAAAGGTTCGCTGTAAAATGATATAAAATTCCTTGTATGTCATACCAACTGGTCCAAGCATCTACGTTATCAGTGGTATAAAAGTTCGAAAAGCTACACGTGTGTGGGTATCTTTTTTTTTTAAGTAAAGCCAAGTTTCTTAGCTGTGCGCGCTTGCTCAACGCGATTTATCAAGGACTACGATCAAAGGCAAACACGTTAGTGTATACGACGGGCTCTAGCCCAAATCTGATATTCACCATTGAAATGTTACAAGATCACTCCCATTGTTGATCCGAACAGAATTCACTTAAGAACAAGGAAGTGCGATTCGTCATTCAAGATAAACCCGCGACTGTGACAGCACGCATACCTAATTCACGTGTTCTGTCAATTCGGCTAGAAAAAAAATATTTTAAATGACTGCCTAAGCTCAGATATAATGGTCAGTCATCGATGCGTACGTCACGGGCTCTAGATATTTGCAGCGTGGGCGATACTTTATGATGAAAGTGCACAGAGAGCAAACGCGACCGGCCCCGCGAACGGAAAATTGCGCGCCGGAACCGTCAGCGGTTGAGCCGGAAGCGCCGAGCAGACGACGTTTCCCATGAGCCTTTACGAGTTTACGCCTCACCTATTTCCGTCGCTGAGTCGCAGCGATCGGCGCGATGTGGGCGGAGCAACGTGACGTAACAACAAGCGCCGTCGAAATAGGCGCTTTCCTGTTTTAACCGCGTGTTAGAAACTCAGCGGAGCAATGCCGCGCACCAGTTTCAATGATGTTTTAACAGAGCGTACCCACCAGCGCCTGTGGCTCAGGAGCTTCATGAACAACTTTTGTTTTCACTAGCTCGCACAATTCATTTAAAAGGAGAAGCTGCATGCTATCCAGGTCGGGAGCTGACGCCGCCTTCAACATACGGCACGTACCCTCACGATCGTCGCCGTCGTCAACGTCTTCATTGCTACAAATTGTGCCAGGCGCCTGCACACTCAATAGTAGCTTCTTCATTTGGAGAAGCAAACACTCCTCCACAACAAGAGTTGTGGCTTCCATCGTACCGCAACATCAAAACTAGATTGTACAAAACAAAACCACCCCACCACGCCGCACGCTTATGCGGTTTGTGCAGCATTTTCACTAGCCGCAACTGCGGTCTAAGCGATCGCAGTCTCAACGCGTTTTAAAGGCTGAAAAATTGTGTACTACTCTATTTAAAAAAATAATATGAAATTGTAATATTTGACTAGTTTCCATGTTGTTTTTATTTAACGATGCAGGCATGGATACTTTGTGAGCAGGAAGCAAACTTGGGCGTCGCTGCGACGGAAATCGCGCAGTCAAAAACCCATGTGAAAGCTGCCAGCGAAAATCGCTCTGCGACGTGCGTCACAGAACGATTTTTTTCGCCCCAATCGCGCCATGTGAAACGGCCTTTAGCTGTCGTCTGCCACGGCAGGCCCGACGCAGGCGGCGCCACTGTCGATATCGCGCCTCGATCTCGCTGGCCGCGCCGAGCGCGACAGCGGAACGGAGGAGGAGGGAAGCGGATGGCGCTACTTTTTATATATAGGGGTTTTAGTACCGGCATGGGACCGAGCATCCCATGGGAGGTATAGGGAGTTTCCGGCCCCTGGTTCCACTTTCTTGTCTTAGGAGGAATACAATGAAAGAAACAGAAACAACTGTCCGCTTTTTCTTTTAAAAAGACATTTCAGCGATCCTCTCTCCTGTCGATCTGCTAGCAGAAAGAGAGAAGTGAAAGTATTTTTAAGCGTTTACTTCAAAAGAAATTTTATGGAAACTATATAGGTTAACCAACTTGCTGACGTTGAAAAGCTTGCTGATATCTCGATGAAACCTTTTATGAAGTGCGTTTAAGCTTCAGGCGTGCCTTTCTAGAACACGCTTCATCTTGGCTTCGATGGGTTATTCTAAATTACGGGGCGTTTTAAAGTAAAGCAGGGAGCTTAACCAAATTTCTTCCGGTTTGATAGCTGACACTCGAAGATGGGAAATGGAGAAGAAAAGTGATAAAAGCCGATAAGCGCGCCCGTACTGAATCACTGCTCATTTCCCAGCGTCCAGTCTTTGTTTCTTTTTTCTTTTAAAGAGCGCAACCAGGGTCTTGTGGCTTTCTGCACCGATAGCTATTTAAATCAGACGCTAGAGCCAAGGGAAGCATAAGGAAATTAAATACTTTTTTTTTTCATCTCAAGCGATACGTTTGCAATTTAATAGGCATTCCACATCCGCCGCCACGACCTAGAGTGGGGCTGGCTAACACTCGGGCGGCTAGGCTATAGATCCGTATGCATAAATGAAAAAAAAAAAAAAGAAATGAACGAAGCTACATCCATCGCCGTAGGTCTTTGCTGGAGCACTGCGCACTTAATGCGGAAATTATGGGTCCGGCTTCAACGTTTTCTTTTCTACCACATATATTTTCATTGTCTTTTATTACAAGCATGAAGTTTGTCTTAAGCTTAACCCAAATCAATAATGATTTCTATAGCTTGATTTCAGTTCATTTCCTGTTTACCTTCCGATTGTGCAGTATCAAAAAGGAAGAGCACAAAGTGCATGACCAGTGTTCCCAAAGAGGTTATATCGGCGCTGATGAAATTCCTCATCTCTACGGGCCTAAACAAGAGCACTGAAATTTGGGCGCGTTGGTAATGATTTATTGCTGAACTGAAGGGCACACAATACACGTAGGACACAAGCTAAGTTAACGCTTGTTTGCTGGCTCTGTCTGTGTTATTCGTCTCTTGTGCGCGCTGCAGTTCAACAATGAACCTAAATATTGCACTTTGTGAACGCTACCCGCTGCCCCCAAGATACTGTACGCGGTTTGCTTTGTTTAGTGCGTCTGTTCTTATTTCTGTCCTTTTACCCCTTCTCCCGTGGGAGGTAGCCAACCAGAACTATACCTCTGAATAACCTCCCTGTCTTTCCACGCATCCTTCTCTCTCTCGGCCCTATTGTGTGCTGGTTTTATATGCTTACTACCAATAATGCTCCCGATTTGAACCTTTCGTGTAATTTAAATAAATAAATAGATAACGAATGAACTCATTATTATTAATATGGTTAGTGCATGCATTGAATGTCCTTGGTTATCGAAAGTATGGGAGTGGCAGAAGTAATGTGCTCGATGGACTCGTCCCAATCGCAAAGTTGCATTGCTCATCATGGGGAAACAGTGGGCGTCCGAACGCACGACACTGAACCGCAAACGACATATATATGGGAAAGATGCCTCGCAACAAGAAGAGATCAGGCGGCTCTCAAAAGCGCTACCAGGAAGGGCTGACTGGAAGTTCGCTGAATTCCAGCCTTCCGATGGAGCCGGTGTGACGAGCAAGCAACCCAAGATGACACGCCGTCCAAGTCTTGACAAATGCATGGACACACGCTGGATTCGTTGGTAGCCAGAGCATGGTTGTTAGTCGTCCCTGTCGTTGCCTATGATGCCGCAATAACCTGGGAGCCACCTATAGGGAAAGTTTAAGAATGGCGGTCGCATTTTCAACAGCGCGGTGGTAAGATCGTAAGATTATCTTTTTCAGATACCATCTGCTCGGGAGGACCGCGATGCATACCTGTTTGTGATATTTGAAGTGGGTGTAGGTTAATTCCTTTTTTTTCTATATCTCTATGTGACAAGGAGTAGACGGCCCCAATTAAAGGCGACATCATCTCATAAATATCATATAATTTAAAAATAAAAAGGGCCCGCCTTGGAATCACAAAATGTTGCCTAATGTTTTCACGCATGATTATGAACGAACTCAATAGAGGACAACAAGTGTGCTAGGAGGAAAGTTCATTGTGGTATAATAGAACAACAAATGAGCACTTTGCAGGTCTTTTCCGTAGCCGAAGCAAAGTTCATGCCAAGAATGGTAAAAGCGTCGCGGACGCAGGAGCAGCGAGAAGGCTTGTCTCTTTCTCGGTCCCTCTGTCTGCCTGTTTCTTCGCGTTGTTTTTAACAGGCCTGCCATGCATACGTACCATCGAAACAATGTTTTAAAGTAAATAGGTTGTACACCCAGGTACACAGTCTGCGATGGAGAATTGAAACTCTCACGTTAATGACGCAATAATTACGTAGGCAGGACAACTACCTGCCAAGGCCGGCTTTGAAACGCCACCACGACCCACCCATCACGTATTACGAATATTAACCTTGTAAGCCTCTTCTAGTGGAGTTTTCTCGTTCGTATAGTGCATACGTATCGTTACAAATACGTTAGGTTAGGTGCGCGTGCTTCCTGAAACGTTTCTAAAGGAGGGAGCAGTTGTTGTTTCCAGAGTTGTTCAGTCTATCCGCAATCGTCTTGCGATCTGCGCAATGTTTCTTTAGACAGATACGACAGTTGATGTTCACACGGAAAAGAAATCGAATGCAGCCCTTTGTTTCATTCACCTAGCATGTTTCGTTATGTGCGCACAAGATATTTCCGTTCAAGAACAAACTGGCGCGCAGGCACAGGGGACAGGTACTGGTAGAGAGCAACCGGCAGAAATACCGAAGGGTTTGATAGAGCGCGTTGAGGAGGTCCAGACCCGAGCACCCGGCCGATGTCGAGAGCGTTCTCTCGCGTAGCGCCGGGCACGGCAGACGAGAGTTGCTCGGCCATAATACATCTTGCCGGCCTGTCCGTCTGGCTGTCCGCGGCGCCTAATGGTGCGTCTCACGAACCGTCATCGATCTCCGCCAACCGGCCACCGAACGCATCGATAACGCGCTTGTCCTGTATTGCAACAACAGCAGCACACAGATTAAACTTGGATCGTGTCGGTGGGAAACCAACGGGGGCCACGAAGAATTATTGCCCAGCCTTTTCGTCGAGATGGTCTCGGGGTATCTTCCTTTTTTTTCTTTTTTCGGAGCATTAAAAAAATGTAGGTTGCTTCGTTGGCGGTTTACATGAGAGTCCGCCACTACGAGAAACAGCCCCCATCTCCCCATCTACATTCAATTTGAACGAGAGTACATTTATTGTTACTGTAACAACTGCGCGGTTTTACGAACCATTCGGTTTGTTGAGGAGTTGAACTTATCGGCTAAAGCGTGGTTGTCTAGGAAAGAGCACAGGTGGTGTGATTCATCGTTACGATACTGTGTATAGGAGCGACTGACACAAAAGAAAAGGAGTTCCGTTCGACGATGCCAAGAAAAGTTCTGGACACTCAATGTGGCAGTGACTGATGGGTGCAGCGTTAGACTCCGGAGGAAACTCCGCGAATGTCTCGGTTATCGTCCAAGGTTTCTGAACTGCAGTACATTTGGTGGACTGGGCAGAGCGTTGCCCTCTGGAATCACTTACATGGACGGCCTTGCCCTGAACACTTTTCTGCGGTGGTATTTTTTTAACACATATAAGTTTAATTGTACTGTATTTTTGTATTTCTACTGACGCTCCACTGCACGAAAAGATTTCTTTCCGGTACACCCAGTCATTCTCAGATATTTATTCACTGTAATATTTGGTTCTGTAGACTTCATATCTGTAAAAGTTGACATTCTATTTCATAATTCTCTGTTTTTATCTTTGTCTTAATTTATTTTTATCTTTTTTTTTTTTATTCTCAGCCCTTGTATAAACCGATTCGTGACCGAGTGGGTTGCGCTGTTTTACTGAGGAACAACTAAACAATCAGCGGCGTTAGTGCTGCATCACAAGCAACGCTGACGCAAACGCAACTGTTTCTTTTCTTTTTAATAATAATAATAATAACAGTCCATGGTTTCGGGCAGCTTCTTTATGTTCTAAAGCTGTCTCGATCATCCGAGGGGGCGCCATTAACAATTGAGAGAAAGGGTCTTCTGCAGTCTCTTTTGTGTATGTCTGATGACGGCAATTGCATCTTTCCGACTCGTTTGACGTTCAGAGTAATTTTTTCTTGTTATTTACGAAACGCAATCGCTCTTGCTACTGCCGAGAAACCCCATGCTGACGATTGCCGCGCCATTAAATCACTTGGTTATGTGAACATGCATCATAAATCATGTAAGTATGCAAATCATGTGAATTATGTAGCACACAATGTTTATTCAAATGCCTGGTGAACTTGGAGAACATCAGTATGGCCACCGAATTTCGACATAGGTATCGCTTCATCTAATACCGGCGAGCAGTTGCGAAACTCCATTCCTCTTGCTACTGCCGAAAGCAACCGTTCTGACAATTGCCGCGCATCTATAACTCTTGCCACTGTACGCATGCGTCACAGAGTGACGCATGCGTATTCTTAACGCATGCTTAACGCATGCAGGAAGCATGCATCTTCTTACGTTACGAGAGTGACGTAAGAACACAGGTAGCGCACAACCTTTAGTCAGACGCCCTAGTCCACCGGGGCTGATTAGATATTCGTGATAACACAATGTGGGGAAAGAGTGCAGGTTGTGTGGTCCGAATGGAGAGTGCGCTGGACGTGTGGAAGAATACAAAGAAGTTAACCGAATGTCACGCGTTATTCTGCTTCTATTCTAGCCACGAGTAGTTCTGGAATACGTAGACAGCTATTCTGAGAGACACGAAAGTCACTCGGCGCGTTATATCCCCACCCGCTATTTATTGCACGATGACGCCAAATCGATACTCTAGATAAAATTCTTCGTGCGCATAATATCGTGACCGGTGCTTTTGTGACAAACTAAAAGGCGGCCTACAGTCAGTGACAACCTAAGAATTCAAAGCATGCGGTAATTTCCTCAAACACACACCCTTATTATGGGGCGTTTCTAGTAGAATAGGTGCTAAATTGGTGTAATAAAGAGTGTAAAGATGAAAACACACTATTAGCAGCACATTAGGCTGGCTCATCTATAGACAAGTTGTCTTCGCTTTGGAAAGCGGTTAAATTGCTTTCGAATTATTAGGTTGCCACCGAATGTGTTTTAATTTATTCATACTGCGAAATGGAAAGCCGCAGATACGATGACTTTGTGCTTCTAACCTCCTCCCTCTGTGTGTGTGTGTGCTTACGTGCGACACGCGTTTGTTGTGGCTTCTTTGCTCGGTGGCAGGTAGCGCAAAATCAACGAGGAAACAGGAACAACGAAACACGAACCACAAGTGCCACCATGGATTCGTACTAACTAGCCCGATGAAGTTGCCTGATACGTCATGTGCGCGTTTGGTGTTTTCCTTTCTTTCTTTTTGTAGCGTTAGCTACACTGGCCTAGCCAAGCCCGTTTCGCGCGGCACATCAAGAGCCGTGCTGCGCATGCGCAAGGATCAGTGATGTCACACGGCTTGCGCACCGGAGCCACCGGAGCCGGCACCTCTCGCGCACTCCGCCGCCGCCGCGCGCGACTCACCGCCGCCGGTCTGCGCATTCCAGAGGAGTGACGTCGTAGCCGTGGTAGACGCACTGGCGCCGGCGCGCGCTCGCTGTGCAGTCGCCGTCTGACACTGCGCTGGAGCCGCTGCGCTTCTGACTGGCGTTTGCCAGTGTGGTATAGCCATGGAGAAGGAGAGCTCAAATGCTTATGCCAGTCGTGTTGACGCTACCAGAAGCTCGGGAGTCTGCATCTATGTCAGGAATGGGATTGCTGCCAGTGAACTGCCAAACGTAGCGGTGCCTAAGGGTGAAGCCTGTGCCGTTCAGCTTGACGAAAGTGGTGTGATAATCGAAGCCGTGTATGTGCCACCGAACAATTCCGTTAAAGACACTATAGACGTAGTGCCTACGTGTATACCTAGTCGGGCGGCAAGTGAACTGTGTGTGGTGGCTGGTGACTTCAATCGTGCTCCAGACTCTCTTGTGTTCCTTTGAAGGACAAGTTTAACCTCGACTTAGCCAGTCTTCCAACTGCACAGACGACCCAATGGGGAAGCACCATTGATCTTGTCTATCAGAGACAGACAGACAACTCCAAATACTGTGTTGGGGCCATAGAGACGGCAGCGTGTTACTTCACTGATCACCGAGCCGTCTTTGTGGCAATAGAGAAGCAACGTGACGTTGAGCAAAAATAAATATACATGTGCCACATAATACGTATACCGCGTGTGTGTCATTGGAGCAGCAGTAACATGACAATCAAGCTAATCCTTGACAATCTAGACAACCAGGAAAGCTAAGAATAATCAGCTGAACCTTTGCTAACGCTACGTATATCCTGGCATAGCCGAGCTAAGCCACTGCAACTTTTTTTCCTTTCTTTGTTGGCTACCGTGTGAATGCCTAAGCAAGTCTCAGCGTCCCTTTGTTGCGACACCAAACTTCGCTCCCGCTTCGATTGCGGAGCAGTAGATGACAGCCGAAGGGCAAAAGACGGATCGCCAGTGCCTGCGAAGGCGGGCCACGGCTCGGCGCATTGCAGGGCCACCTAACCGTACTCAGCACACTGCGACCAGAGTAAGTGATGGATGCACGGGATCGTTGCTTATGTGGCCTTACGTGTGCCGACGACGCAGATCCCGTTGGTAGTCTGCTTAGGGGGTGCATCAACGCCTAAGGGCTGTTCGTGGTTTCACTTTCGTGCAAGATGACCTCGATCCGCCGCACTCAGCCGCCGAGGGCAAAAGACGGATCGCCAGTGCCTGCGAAGGCGGGCCATGGCTCTCACGGGATTCCACTTACCTTCTTGTTCGGGAACGCCAACATCGAGCACTGCCTCGCGTGTCTACTTAACGATTCGCATTTCTCCCTGGCGGTAACTCGGAATATCTCGTGCATTCTTTTTATCTTCGTTTCTAGCGGTCGAGGGCTCACTCTATAATACAATCCGACTTCTTCTAAAGAAATCCTGTCATGTAACTGCCTGTCACCCGTTCTAATTTCCGTTATCGGTTTGCTTCCCTATTCGCGTTGATGACTAGCGTAACGTAACCTCTTTCTTTAAATGTAGCAGCCTCGATGCATTTTCTCAAAACGTGGAGTACCCTTAGCTTTAACGCATCGACTACGCATTTGTAATGCAAATCCTCTGTATTCCCTTCGTCACCCTTTACGTGCCAATCTAGTGCACTGGTACTTCAGCTAGGCTTGATAGCGCTCAGAAAGATTGAACTTTCGAACTTCCTGCCTCCAGGCAAGTTTCGTAAGCAGAAGTGGAGCACGAACGGAGAAACAAGATAGCCGTAAAAGTATGTTAAAGACTGTAGTCTGTTGCGCAGGGTTGGATATAGCCCCTTGATGCTACGGCTGAAGGACCCTGGTTCGAAAATCACCATTGCACACGTAGTTTTCTTTTATTATATTACATAGAACACTCTCAAAACACGTAAAGGAGAGAGCACACAACATTGCTTCCGTGTCACCTGACTTGTCCTTTCTCTCGCGCTGTTCTTTCTTGTTTTCATGATGATAGCTCCCCAGCTAGCCCACCCTCGTATGCTCCTTTTATTATGGTTTTTGAGGTTATGATAAAGACTACCCTGTTGGGTGTACGAAGAAAACCATGCAATCGATCCCAATATTGATTCGCACTGAAACTACAGCTTTGTGCTCCAGACCAGGTCAGAAGACTTGTGTACGCTACAAACTTTAACTGGCACTATGTCCGGCATAATGCTGCGACGCTAGCGCTTCCTTGTATCTAGTGCGCTCAGTCAAATTCAAACCAAGCCGAAGAGGATTTAACATGTCCTAATCACGGGATACTAGATAGTATAGTAATGGTAATGATAATTGCTTTCTTTACCATCACAGTTGATGGGGGGTGACAAACAAAGAAAAAGCTAGGGCATGATGGTATAGCTTTTTTTTTTTTTTTGTCTGTCTCCTCCTTCAAAAATAACTTCTTTTTTTTATTAGCACGGAATATTCGAAGCGTGCCACGCACTATGGCGCAGAACGAAAATAAGCCTAATAAATGAAGAATAACTACAACATAAAATGGAAGGCACAAAAAATAAAATAGACGAGAGGATCAGCTCTAGAAAAAATATTAAGGCGTAGCACGATAACACACCTTCATCAGAGGCTAACAAATGTTTAATACAGAAAGCCTATATACAATGTGCGACGCATGCGTCATAGCATTTAGTACACGTTTTCAATGCAGATGTGAACGTTCATAACTGCAAACGAGGTAACTTACAAATAGGCGACTTCATAACAAACTAACTTGCACTGCTTGCTTGAAAGTGCTTACTCGTCTGCAATAAAAAAAAAACATTCTAAGTTGCGTAGAACAAGATCTGTAGTCACGTTGTTGAAACAGCAAACTGAGGCGTTATTTCTTCGTCGAGTAAGTCTCCGAGTCAAAGATACTCGGACCGTGGCCACATCTGTCACTGGCCCAAAAAGCGGTTACTGCACTATAGTGCAGCTCTTGAAGTGCATTGATTTGAGAGACCGCTTATAGTGCTCCTGTACATCATCCCATGTGCACTCAGTTCTCACTCTCTTCCTCTTTCTATTCCCCCTTACCCTTAACCTCAATGTAGGATAGCAAACCGGACGCTAGTCTGGTTGACCCCCTTGCCTTTCCTCTCCTTACTTTCTCTCTCTCCAAATCCTACTCTACGATTTTATAAACCTATCAGGTTACCGTAAATTGGATACTCTTTTACACCGTTTGCGACTGGATGTAACCTACACACCTCGTTCCTTGTTTTTTTTTAAAGCGAAGTTTTGTGTGTCTCACTGATTTTTCCGTGAGCGCTGAAAACGCACTTCAGCAATGCCAACTTACACAATGGAAATATCTGCGCATAACAACTGAATAACGGCGCACGACATACTTCTCGTAGAACACTACAGTATACATTCGCAGTTTTACCGATAAGAACAATGGGAACTGCAACGCCATGCTACCCAGACTGGTGTGCCACAGGGTCAGTATTAGGGCCGCTTCTCTTTTTAATTTACATAAATGACATAGCTAACAACATAACTTCTAGCATACTCCTTTTCGCCGACGACTGTGTAATATACAGACAAATAACTAACCCACTTGACGTAACACGCCTACAGGTGATATAACCTGCTTACATGAGTGGTGCACACTGTGGCAAATGGAGATCAACATAGACAAAACAAAGCTGATGACGTTTTCTACGCTCACTAATACTCCTGAGAATACCTATTCGATTAACAACAGCATAATCGCAAAACACAGTCCTTTAAGTATCTGGGTGTGCACTTCCACCTAATCTAACGTGGAACGTTCATATAGAGCATATAACAAGTAAAACCTTTAAAAAACTAGGTCTCTTGAAACGCGTCTGTCAGCTGCCAATGCCGAAACGAAGCTGCATGTCTACAAAACGCTGATTAGGTCAGCATTTGAATATGCTTCTATAATATGGCATCCAAATAGCGTTGACCTTTTAAACAGCTTGAATCCGTGCAGAAAAAGGCAGCCAGGTTCATTTATCTTATATTCATCTTATCAAAGTGTAACGGTTGTTGAAGCGAAAACTTCATCTCCATAATGTTGACACAAGACGCAGGATATCTCGTTTGTCATTTTTCACTCCATGTATCACAGCAATACAGTTTTTGCAACTACGATATTCTTTCGGCGCATCATATCTGTTCACGCAGAGATCATAGTTATAAGTTGAACCAATTTTCGCAAGAATGCTTTAATTTCAGAACTCGCCATTTGTATTGTCAGTAAAAGAGTGGAACGATCTGCCGGAACAATAGTACCCTTACTGATATATTGTCCTTTAAGACAGAATTGCTGATGTATCTTGATAGAATCGACACGCAGCAACCTAACCTCGTCAATGTGCATGAAGTCGATATTCCATATACTATGCCTCTTGATTGTAAGATGTGTGCTTGTACTTTCCTGCGTTGATTTGCAAACGCTCCATCTCTATAGCTTTCTTGCTTTGTTTTTTCTTGTATCTTGCTTTTTTTATTTGTATTTGCAACTTTGTTCTACATTATGATTGTATAAAAATACCCCTCCCCCCCCCCCTATGTAATGCCCTTTTGGCCTTTAGGGTACTGAAATAATATATATATATATATATCTGCATTGCATTAGGCGGGTCACGCAATGCACTCCAGCCGTCACCACGGGTAGGCCGCGAGTGCAGCGCACTGCAGTAGAGGCTGCCGTTTGCGAACGTAAGCGCGAGGGCGATCGTGCCCGTCAGGCCGACCCCGTGTAGCGGCAACGGCAGAGTCTGACCGTCTACCACAGCGATCACAAGGCAATACTGCGCAAGTGTAGAGTCGTCCGTGAAAGTGTGAGTGTAATGAACGGCTACATAAAGGCTACGCAACTTGCGAAATATGTCTTCATTTAATTTCAACGTTTACAATCCTTAACAAGCAATCAAATCACATATGCATCGCATCGGGTCGCTCAGATTCTTGGGTTCGTTGCGTGGCGTTGGCTTTGGACTTTGATTCAGTTTGCATGGGAGAAAGCATCGCGTTCAACCATCTTCTTTAAGGAAGGGGCTTTGATTTTTGCAAGATGTTATAAAGCAGACTGCATTCAATTGTCTCTACTATGACGCCTCAGACGCTTTTTCTGAGCACTGTCACGTGAATTCGCCACATTATAATCACCAAAAAGTTCACCTGCACGATCACTTGGCAAACTTAGATAAACGTGTTCATTATCTAAACAAAATACTTGTTTCATATGCTTTCATAGCCCTGATGGATTGTTTGTGAAAAGCAACCTAATGAATTGTTTTAATTTCTAGATTATATGAACTCTTCTGGCATATATGTTTCTTTTCAGGACTACTAGATCAATGTGACATTCGCGTGCGCGCGTATAATAGTGTTTGATTACGCTGTGGGCATGAAGATTCATTAATTAGTGCGAGTGCATCTAGGACATTCTCCTGGCCAGCGTTCTTTTTTTTTCCTTGCTACTGCTGCCTTCCATTTTTGCTTTAGGTCTCCGAGATAACAATTCTTAAACGTTTCAAAAAAATACATTGGGGTCCACTTACTTTCATACGTGCATGCATTAAAACGTCGTTTTGTTAAAAGGTAAGTGGAAGACAGTGCAATTTTAACTCAAATCACAACATTCTGCTATGGTCCAGCCTGCCAGATGGATGAAGCAGACTTTCTCTCGAGGAGCTGCATCACGCGCTCAGCCTCTCCAAAGTCGCACTGCCCTGGTGAAGACGGTGTTACGTACCAGGCGTTACGAAACATCGATGAGGCCTTTCATAAAAATGTCTTGGATGCATATAACGAAGTGTGGCGAACGTCTCTGATCCTCAATGATTGGAATCATCTGTGGTGATACCAGTCTTAAAGCCCGGCGCCCTGCAAATCACCTAAAGTCTTACCGGCCAATATCGCTAACTTCTAATGTTATCAAGCTGATGGAACGAATGGTACTGTTTCGTCTAGATGGCAGGCTACAGGAGCTGAATTTCTTTCCTGATGTCGTGAGCGGCTTTCGTCGTCACCGTTCAGCCCTCGATAGCATAGCAGACCTCGTATCATCTCTAGAGTCTGCTCGAGGAAAACAAGCACTCTGTATACATGCTCTTTCTGGACATACAGCAAGCTTTCGATTCGGTTCCGTAAGGCGATTATTATCGCCCTTATGAATGCGGGAATTTTGGGTTGACTGTTCATTTCGTGCATAACTTTCTGTCTGAGCGGCACATGAAAGTGCGTGTTGGAGGAGCAGCAAAATGATTCTCTCCCGGTTAAGTGCGGTGTACCGCAAGGCAGAGTCTTGTCGCCGCTCTCTTCAACAGCGTACTTGCTGGATTCCAAGCCGATTGCCTCAGGAACCTCTTTCCAATATGCATAGCAATCTATGTTGATGACATTGCACTGTGGGATCAGCGGTCCTTCGCAGTATGGTCTTCCAGAGAGCTCTGAATGCGCCACTTGGAGGAAGTGGTCTGTAGATTTCACAGCTGTCAGCCGCAATTGCGTATCATCCAAGGCAAAAGGCTCGTCGAAGTATGGGCCGGCTGTACCTCGGAGGACATCAGTACAATGGGTACAACATCACGCTACCTGGGCGTAATTATCGATGAGCGCCTCTCTTGGCGCCCTGCCATTACCTCTGTGCGGTGCACATCCCGGTCGCTGCTCAAGTATGTGGCCGCCTAGAGTGCTATAGGAGCACTGGCTGCGACCAGACGACAGACACTTCAGGTATACCAATCATCTGTCTTCTCTGGCGTGATGTACGCCTTGCCAATCTTGAATGTGCCACCAAATGTGATGTCTCAATTGGAACGGGACCATCGTTGCCCTCCGAGTCATGCTTGGCTTACCTCGTGAGGCCCAATCTGTTCCACTACTCACAGAAGCACACCAGTGGCCCCTGAGCTTGCAAGCAGACCGGAGAGCGCTACACCATGTCGAGCCTTTCACGAGCATAGACGGCCAAGCGTGATTAATCGGCTGATTCAGCGCCCGTTCTCTCGGATGGGGGAAAATGGCGGCATTGTTTGTGGACATTACCGCATTCAGGAGACATACTTCATTCACAACTCCTAATAAGCACAACAATTGTTCCTTCCCCATTTATCTGTCAATTCCCGAAATACACAAAAAGTCTAGCCAGCCTAATTGGGCACTATTTCAATTGGCCAGTCCCAACCTATTTGAAAATGTGGGAGGTTATCATTAGAGTATTAGAGGTAGGGCACCAAGGCAACCAGTAGGTAAGCTTCCAAGAAACAAAGGACCTAATAAAGAAACGACAGATGAAAATGTCCAACTCAAGTGATCAGATAGAATCGCTGAACTGTCAAAACTAATCAACAAGAAAAAAAGTAAGGGATATTCGAAATTATAACGTGGGAAAGATTGAGGAAGCCGTAAAATATGGACGCAGCATTAAATCAGTAAGAAGAAAGCTTTGCATAGGACAAGGCAAGATGTATGCACTGAAGATAAGCATGGTAATATCATCAGCAATTTCGATGACATAGTAAAAGCAGCGGAAGAATCTATACTGACCTGTACAGTGCCCAAAACAGCCAAGCTACTTTCATTCAAAATAGTGATGAACCGGATAGAGAGGTCCTTCTAAAACTAGCGTGAAGTTAGAAGGGCTTGAAATACATGACCAAGGGGAAAAAGCTGCTGAGAAGATGGAACAACAGTAGATTTAATCAAAGATGGAGGAGATATCTGCTTGAAAACCTTGCGGCCTTTATACGCAATGCCTCACAACTTATGTGTACCAGAGAGCTGGAAGAACGCCAACATTATACTAATCCATAAGAAGGGAGACGTTAAAGAATTGAAGAATTATCGACATTAGCTTGCTTTCAGTATTGTATAGAATATTCACCAAGATAATTTCCAATAGAATCAGGGGAACACTTGACTTCAGCCAACCAAGAGAACAGGCTGGCTTCAGGAAGGGATATTCTACGATGGATCATATCCCTGTCATAAATCAGGTAATCGAGAAATCTGCGGCGTACAATCAACCTCTACATGGCTTTCATAGATTATGAAAAGGCTTTGATTCAGTAGAGATACCAGCGTCATAGAGGCATTGCGTAATCAAGGAGTACAGGAGGCATACGTGAATATCTTAGGCAAACATCTACAAGGATTCGCACAGCTAACTTGGTTCTCCACAAGAAAAGTAGAAAGGTACCTATCAAGAAAGGGGTCAGGCAAGGAGACACAATCTCTCAATGTTATTCACTGCATGCTTAGAAGAAGTATTCAAGCTCTTAGACTGGAAGGCTTAGGAGTGAGGATCACGGCGAATATCTCAGCAGCCTTCGGTTTGCAGATGAAATTGTCCTATTCAGCAAACATGAGGACGAATTACCAACAAATGATTGAGGACCTTAATCGAGAAAGTGTAGAGTGGGTTGAAGATGAATATGCAGAAGACAAAGATAATGTTCAATAGCCTGGCAAGGGACAAGAATTCAGGTCGCCAGTCAGCCTCTAGAGTCTGTAAAGGAGTACGTCTTATCTAGGTCAATTACTCACAGGGGACCCTGATCACGAGAAAGAAATTACAGAAGAATAAAATTGGGTTGGAGTGCATACGGCAGGCATTACCAAATCCTGATGGGAGCTCACCACTGTCGTTGAAAAGAAAAGTGTACAATCATTGCATTCTACCGGTGCTAACATAAGGGGCAGAAACTTGGAGGTAACAAAGAAGCTCAAGAACAAGTTAAGGACTGCACAAAGAGCGATGGAACGAAAAATCTTAGGACTAACGTTAAGAGACAGGAAGAGAGAGAGCGGTGTGGATCAGAGAACAAACGGGGGATAGCCGATATCTAGTTGACATTAAGTGGAAGAAATGGAGTGGGCAGGCCATGTAATGCGTAGGATAGATAAACGGTGGACCATTAGGGTTACAGAATGGATACCAAGAGAAGGGGAAGCGCAGTCGAGGTCGGCAGGAAAAAATCAGATGGGATGATGAAGTTAGGAAATTTGCAGGCGCAAGTGGATACGCTAGCGCAAGACAGGGGTAATTGAGGATCGCAGGGAGAGGCCTTCGTCCTGCAGTGTACATAAAATATAGGCTGATGATGGATGATGATGATGAGATGATGATTAGAGTATTCCACGGACGCATCTGTACACAGCGACGCCAAGGCGCTTCTGCAGCTTTCTTCTGCCCTTCGACTGGCATCAGACGGGTGTTTAGAATACTACATCCAAACACTCACCAACAACTGCAGAACTGGCCGTGATTGATGTTGCTCTGAAGTACGTACACGAAGAATTAAAAGCATTGAAGGTCGTCATCCTTACAGACTCCCGTGCTACCCTCAGAGACTGACAAGATGCGAATACCCCAATTTTGTGCAGTATTAAAGAAACTTCGACAAAATTACTCCTGTGGAGTGTCCCTCATTGCCCAGTGGATAGTGCTCCTCTCGGTGGCAGTTGTCAGCTTGCTCCCTCCTTGCTTGTCCCTCTGTGTTTATGTGTACAATCCAAATAGCAATAGCAAATAATAATAATAATAATAATAATAATAATAATAATAATAATAATAATAAAATAATATATATAATAATATGTTGCGTATTCGAAAATGGTGTCTTCCCCAGAATTTATTTCTCATGAATGCGCCCTTGCGAACTCCCCGCCGGACACAATTAGTAAATTTCAATATGTACCGTAAGCTAATCAGTTACCAATGTGAATTAGCGAATTTTGTTACTTAGTTGATATGCATTTTGATTCCCGTGCAAGCAATGTCCACCTTTCCGACGTGGACTAGCTCAATGACTAAGAATGGTGCTATTCGCCACAGACTATTTCTAAAGATTGATTTAAAGTCTTCGCAGAAACTGCTGGTGTATTTACTAGCGGTACAGTCTTCAACAGCATTGTCCAAGACAGTTAACCGACGACCTCTTGTACGCAGCTGTGGGAGGACGCCCTGCCGTGGATGGTGGTGTACTCGTTCGCGGCGCACGTGCTGCTCCCGTGGCGCGTGGTGTCGGCGCTGGCAGCCTCGGGCACCCTGGTGGCCGCCCCAGGTGGCGCTGTGCAAGGGCCACCCCCCAGCGGCGTCGCTGCTGCTGCTGGCATGCGCCAACCTGCTCGGGCTGATGGCCTTCCTCTGGGTGGAGCGCATGCAGCGGAGAGCTTTCCTAGAAACGAGGCAGTCTCTCGAGGCCAAGCTGGTCGTCGAGGAGGAGTCACAAGTGAGGGGCACGGCCTGCCTTTTTCGTGCAAGAGATTCTTTTTTAAAGCAAAGCAAATCCCCCATTTTGAGGTGCTGGCCGCTGTCTTGCCGATTATGCAACAAAGTGGGCCACTGGGTATCTGCCACTATAGGTCTGTTCCAGAATGGGCAACTTGGGCCACCGGGTATGCAACTGGGCAGTAGTTGTTGTAAGAGTACGTTAAAACTGGCGGTGCATCCGTTCTTCAGAGATGAATGACGGCAGTAATGTGATTAGCAATTCATCTAATGGCGAGGGCATAATTAAGTGCGATGCTGTGTTTTATACAGGGTGTTTCTACGAAGACTTTAAGCCATATTAAAAAGAGCTGTTTTGAATAAAAGGACGCTTCCTTCGGAGAGATGCCGTCAGCAGTGGCGACCACGGGTGACGGGTGATACGTGCTAATTAGTCGCTAATTAAAACAACATACTAATCATTCTTGGAACGCTTTGTTTCAGTGTGCTCATCGTAATTGGAAAATTGAATGAAACTCTCCGTACAAGACAGGTACAAAACTCCGCACAAAACTCTCTAAATAGTTTCATTGAAGACCGGCACATGCCCAGTGGCACAGTGACTCAGGTCAATCCAACGGTTGTCTTTGAACCCAGTTCCCTCAGCACTGCAGCGCGATCTGCTGTCTACCCACTTGACTATGGACTACATAATGACCCAAGTTGGCGGGAAAGGGGTTAGGTGCGGACACGCATACATATATATACATAGATAGATAGAGCAAACTAGGGAGACTGCAAACTGGGAAGAATGCTAGTAGCAATAAGAGAGAGAAGGATAAGCCGAAGGCGAAGATGTTAAGCACGACTTAGCCCGGTTAGCTACCCTGCACTGGGGGGAAGGCGAAATGGGAGGAAAAGGTGAAGAGAAGAGAAAGTCCATTGCTGATGTCGCCGACGTAGTGAAAGGTATCCACTTTATATCACAGACAGTCACTCAGTCCGGTGATTTAGTTCGCAAATGTGATATGGCTACAGTCACTAGAACCGGGGACGGATTTAATTTATTTCAATTTACTACAGCAGTCTCTGAAACTGCCACCTTGTTCTAAACTTTCACTCTCGTATTTGGGGTAAAATTATTTTATTTATCTTGACTAGATGCGGTTTCATGATGATTAGGAGGAAGTAGAAGACTTCTATGAGGACGTTGAATTAGCAATACGAAAGGTTCCAACACAATACAAAACTACGAAAAACGCGTTGCTACTGAGCAGGCAACTGGTGACTATGGCATCGACTCTACCAGCAGCAAAGGACATATGTAAGTTGAGTTCGCGGCAAGGTGCAGGTTACGAATAATGAGTACATTCTTTCGGTAGCACAGATGACACCCCAAAGAGGGATAAGAAATTAGCCATACGTTTCGTACTCTCTGTCTAACCTAGCATTGAGGAAGAGGAGAGAGGAAGATATACGGACGTCAACCAGACGTGCGTCCGGTTTGCCACCCTACGCAACGGGGATGGGATTAAGGAAAGGAAGGAGAAGGGGGGAAAAGGAAGGGCGGAAGCATTAGCACTGTGAACACGCGAGGCTGCCCATCATGTCTGTAGTCGGTCACTGAGGTCACTCAGTTTCCTAAAGACGTTGCATTGGAAACCTGCGAAGCATGGGGCCATGATCCAAGAATATTTGCCTCGGAAAGTTGCATGCGATCGTGCCCCTTTAACACTGTCCGATGACTGTCACGTTCGACGTTAGAATGATGGCAAAAACGCAATCATTGTGCGGGATGTACAAGTGTTAGTTAGGGCAAAAAGCTGTGATCACCGCTTTGTGATAAGATCCGACATCGCCTTCAGTTTGAACCGAGAAAGAGAAAAAAATTGTTTGGAAGGAACAAGCCAGCCTTTGTTTGTTGGCTTCTTATGATATGACTAATAACAATCGGGCACTCAGTTTCCTTTCTTCTCGTTCGTTACATAGCGAGGCCTCAAATCCGGCAGCATTGATGCCCTCACGTAGCATGTTTAGGTTTATTAACTACTTGCCTTCACCCAAAAAGACCACGTACACGTGACGCCTACGATAAAAAAAAAAGGATTTTCCACATCCGCCGTCAAGTGTGGCGCTGGCCAGCACGGCCAGATTTAGTTCTAGTAGACATACTTAAATACCCCAGAAAGTGGATGCGAAAACGGCGCCGCGGTAGCTCAATTGGTAAGAGCGTCGCACGCGTAATGCGAAGACGTGGGTTCGTACCCCACCTGGGGCCACTTGTTTTAACAGCGAAGCTCTTTAAGCCAGCCGTAATTTGTGGTTCGTATCAAGAAACTATCAAGAAATAAAATAAAAACTTTGTTGCCGAGGTGGGATTCGAACCCGCGTACACACGGTCCCAAGGCGAGCGTCAGAAAGCCCTACTTGCTCATCTTGAACCAAGAACAGTGCAGTAATTTGAATGTAAGGACTATGATACGATTCATGTAACATTTCCATGTTAGCAGAGTACATAATCATCGAATTGTGTTATGCCAAGTGAATGTTGCTATGCGTGATGTGGATTTTTTTTTTTTTTTTGCAACTGTACGATGTGCCGGTTTTCTGTGCGTGCCTTTCTCTTTTCTGTTGTATGTGATGCAAATTTGGATTGTGTAAATTTTCACCCTATGTAATTCCCCTAGGGTAGGGTATGTACATAAATAAATAAAATAAATAACCACTAGGCTATACAGCCACTCTTGCAGAACATGCATTTATGCTAACCATATGATTGCGTTCGAGCAACGTCGTCTTCGTCCACAGCTGGCGCGTTCGCACGCTCGTGCTCTGCGAGGTGAATAAAAGGTTTTGCGCGCTATGAGAGCGACAGAGAGACACATTCACGGAGCGGCTCTGCTGGAACGTGGTGTCGGTGTTGCAAGCTGCGCTATGCAACGCGCAGTGGCGGCCGTAAGTCCGAGACGCGGGAAAGGAAATTATCATCATCATGAGTAATAAGATGAAGCGTTTGCGCGCACTTAGGGAAAATGCTGGGCTACGATCGCCCAGCTTCTCTGTTTCAAGCGTTGCACGGCCGAGTGCAAGGTTAAGCGTGTTTTTCCCCATTCATTTCATTTTGATTAGTTTATTATTGCTTTAATTCAATGAATAAGTACATCTAATTCCTCCTATGCTATCCTTGGTATCATTGTTTGTTGGATTCCTATGGTATGACTAGAAGAAGTCAGGGGAAAAGCCAAGGAATCAAGGCTAGTGTTAGTAAAGAAAAATTCGAAAATATTTAGAGACATCAACAAAAACACGCTTACAAAAATTTGCTAGTTTTTGTTAAACACAAATTATAAAGCCCTCCCTTGTTGCAATGATTCGGACTTAGCGTGTAATTCGTTTATTGACACGTTTAGAGAAGCTTGTGATGAATGCTTTCCATATAAAACTATGAAACGTTCGCGCAGAGCTCGCGAACCGTGGATCACTACTGAATGCTTAAAATTCATGAGAAGGAAAACTTTACGAACAATTTTCGGAAAAATATTTGCCAGGAACCAGGTCACGATGACTGTTGACGATAGTGCGATTAGCCTCGAAACAATAAACCGCCGCCAAAAACGTCATGCAATAGGCGTGTACTTGAGCCTCAGGCGCTTACTTCTCGTCACCTACAGGCGCCTCCACGAGGTGCCTGCGTGGGGCGTGTCTGAATATACAAGGTTGCATGAATATAAATGAAGCGGGCTCGATTCCACCGAGCACCAGAAAAATTCTACTAGACTTCTGCTTTCTTTTGTGTCAATGAAGAATGGCACATACGAAATGGCACATACCCCACTACCAAATTGACCTGAAATATGTTTTATACAGGCAAACATACATACCGCAAACTGAGTGAAGTTTCCAAGGAATGCTTATCGCATTAAGACATGCTCGACGGTTGGTTTCGAACACGGTTCCTTGAGCACGGCAGCCCGACGATCTGCCCAATATATCGTGAATTACCCAGTGACCCAAGTTGGTGTGAACGAGTTTAGGTACCAGCACGGACATGGAGAGATACCAGAAAGGTCCCGAAGTATCCTAAGACTGCTTTAATCGCAACAAAAAGAAAGCGGCGTTGCACGAAGGTTTCGATAATCGCTTGTAACATTGCACAGAACAGGAACGGAACCAAGGACACACACCGCTTCACACTTACGAAGGGGGGAGGCCGAGCAAGTGTTCGAGCGCTGATGGAGGTTCTCTCGCGCGTCGCGATCCACACCGGCGATCGGCGAGCACGCCACGGAGCGTAAGGCGCTTTGTTCCACCGCCGAGCTCGATTAGCGTCGCCACTCCGTTCGCTCTCCTCTGACCCACGCTGCACTGCCGGTGATTCGCTGCATAAAACGGCACGGCCTCTGCTTTTTTTTTTCCCCGGGACCTCACTGAATGATCGAGGCGCAGCGTCGAACAAAGGGTAAGGCGATCCACTCCGGAAATCCGGCCGGATCAGCAGCGCTTCTTCTCTTTGCGCGTGTGTGCGCGAGGCCCTTCGTTCTTATGCAGTGGCCAGGATTAGCAGCGAGGCGCGCTGCCTATGGATCGCTTTCCCGCTTGTTTAGGCCTAGACCGACGGGCCTGCCGAGCGATTGATCATCCGCGATGATCACAGTGCGCGGAAATGTGTGCGGGTCGCAGCTGTCGACAAATTACCGGCGCTCTTGGTTCTTGGAAGTCGTCTTTCGGAGTGAGAAACAGAGCGCCTTTTCTATCAAGGTCGATGACAAATAATAATAATAATAATAACAAAGAACTGGCATTTTATTGTTTCGCTTACATGCTTGCATGTAGACGTGCCTTGCTTGGCCAGCAAGACTAAAAGCTGGGCACGTTGGTATGAAACCATGCGTAAGAACGAAACAGCGCAGAAAACACGGGGACATAGGGAAGAGGTTGGCAATTCGTTTTGCGCTGTTTTGTTCTTTAGAGGAAGCTATAGCTCTGGAGTTCCTATCTAAATACATAAGAGTCAAATGGTTTCTCTTGGCAATTGCTCCACCGATTTTGATTAGACATGTCGCATTTAAAAGGAGCAGCTAATCTAGTAATTGTGAGAAATGTATTTTTCAATGTATGCCATCAATGTTTCCACGGATATACTTAGCAAGCGACAAATGATTGAATGCTTTAGACATGCCAGCCTGTGTTTTGTTGATGCTACGCTATTCTCTCTCTATGGCGGCTGTCTGACGCCTTCCCAAATCTTACTGCTTCTATCGGGGAGCGTAGAACTAAATCCAGGGCCCATGGAACGTAACCAAATGACAAACATTGAAAGTATTCTCTTAGAAATGAAAACAGGCCAGGAAACTGTGCTCGCGAAGTTAACGGAAATTACAACAAGACAAAGTGAATTAGAATCCAAAATTACGGGCTTAATCGAGAAGACAAGCAATGTAGAAAGTCGTATTGCTCGGGTGGAAAAAATTGAAGATAAATTTATGGCTAAAATGGACGACTTGGAGAATAGAAGCTGTAGACAGAATTTGCAATTTTTCGGGTTGCCCGACAGGGAGCATAACGAGATGTGGGAGGCGTCTGAAAAACTAATTAGTGGAATATGCAAAGATGTGATGAAACTTGATGATATTTCGGTTGAACGGGCTCACCGCGTAGGTGTTTTCAGAGAAGGCAAAAACGGGCCCATAGTAGCACGCTTTTCACTTCGGAAGGCTAGAGAAATCGTCTTTTAAAACGCTTACAGACTAAAAGGCATTTCGTACGGCATCTCTGAAGATTTCAGTCGAGCCGTACAAGAAAAAAAGACGCCAGCTTTGGAATTATGCGAAAGAAAAAAGAGAAAACAAAGAAAATTGTGTTTGCTTGAGTTATGATAAATTGATCATCAATGGGCAAACGTTTGTCTGGGATCGCGATATGCGAACGCCAGTTCCACTACAAACGCATGCGCGACTGGATAGAGGCAAATGACGCATTCCGAATTCCGGTCCTCCCCAAGATAATCCTGCACGTTGCTCGCAGCCTGAACGGCTCTCTCCTGCTTGTAAATTGTCGCAGCATAAAGAACAAAGTCGATAGCTTCATGTCTTTAGTATCCACTGTTAAACCTCAGATCGTGATGGGCACCAAATCATGGTTAGACATCATCATCATCATCATCATCAGCAGCAGCAGCAGCAGCAGCAGCAGCAGCAGCAGCAGCAGCAGCAGCAGCAGCAGCAGCAGCAGCCTATATTTTATGTCCACTGCAGGACGAAGGCCTCTCCCTGCGATCTCCAATTACCCCTGTCTTGCGCTAGCGTATTCCAACTTGAGCCTGCAAATTTCCTAACTTCATCATTCCATCTGGTTTTCTGCCGACCTCGACTGCGCTTCCCTTCTCTTGGTATCCATTCTGTAACCCTAATGGTCCACCAGTTATCCATCCTACGCATTACGTGGCCTGCCCAGCTCCATTTCATCCGCTTAATGTCAACTAGAATATCGGCTATCCCGGTTTGTTCTCTGATCCACACCGCTCTCTTCCCGTCTCTTAACGTTAGTCCTAAGATTTTTCGTTCCATCGCTCTTTGTGCGGTCCTTAACTTGTCCTCGAGCTTCTTTGTTAACCTCCAAGTTTCTGCCCCATATGTTAGCACCGGTAGAATGCAATGATTGTACACTGTTCTTTTCAACGACAGTGGTAAGCTCCCAGTTAGGATTTGGAAATGCCTGCCGTATGCACTCCAACCCAATTTTATTCTTCTGTAAATTTCTTTCTCGTGATCAGGGTCCGATGTGAGTAATTGACCTAGATAAACGTACTCCTTAACAAACTCTAGATGCTGACTGGCGATCCGGAATTCTTGTTTCCTTCCCAGGCTATTGAACATTATCTTTGTCTTCTGCATATTCATCTTCAACCCAATTCTTACACTTTCCGATTGAGGTCCTCAATCATTTGCTGTAATTCGTCTCCATTGTTGCTGACTATACCTAATGTAGAAATCTTTCCACCTGGTTTTACTGTCTATCGGAAAGATAGGCATGGGCATGGCGGGGGAGTATTTATTTTGATATCAAATGCATTGCCAAGTACACAAATTTTATTTGAAAATGAATCTGAGTCTACCTGGTGCCTTGTGAAATTACCTAAAGAAAGCAATGTACTACACTGGACATTCTACCGCCCACCCGGCAGCAGCGACTCATTCGGACTGCTGTCTGAGATGCTATCTCTTGTGCCTAATAGCGTATTTTTGGGGGGTGATTTAAATTTGCCTGACTTCGACTGGAATGCCGGATGTGTGACTGGTAATAGGTCCCGTATTTACACAGAGTTCGAAGAACTGGTCGGATTAAATGGATTGCAGCAGTACGAATTGGAACCTACGCGAGCAAATGAAATTTTAGACTTAGTACTTTGCAATGAGCCGAACTTAATATCAAAAGTTACGGTTTGCCCAGGTATTAGTGACCACAGGGCAGTTGTCATAGAACTTAACATACAGCGAGTAGGGATGGCGCAAATTCCGCAAAGAAAAGTGTACAGCTACGACAGAGGAGACTATGCCGCTATTTGGACCAAACTTTTAAAATTTCTTTCCTACTTTCCAGTATCTTTCAAACGCACGCTGTTCGTTAACTTTGTGGTCATCATTCCGGGACAAAATACTTCAAATAGTCGAAATTCATGTTCCATGCAGGTACCTGCGGCAAAAAAAAAGCCTTGGTTTAACGTACAAATACGTAAACTTATAAGGAAAGCAAGACAAACGTATAGAACGTTTACTGCCGACACCAGTCTGGCAAATCAGAAACGCTTGCAAGAGATAATTAATCTATTGTAAGCAACAATTAAATCTGCGAAAGATATATTCTTTGTTAAATTAAATAAGGACTTGAGAGAAAACCCAAAATCGTTTTGGAAATATGTTAAACGAAACCGAAAAGAAGACATATACATACCATCCTTAAATATCGATGGCAAAACTGTGACGTCAGACCATCAGAGGGCAGACAGATTTAAGCAGTACTTCTAATCTCTGTTTTCGCTAGTATCTACTGGGGAGACTTCGCTTATGAACAACGCCAATCAGGGCGATATGATGCCAGACATTGAATTTAATGTTAGTGGCGTCGATTCTTTATTACGGCATTTAGATGAAACAAAAGCAACTGGACCTGATGGAATATCCCCAGTGGTCCTTAAAGAGTGTCATAGCATCATTGCTCCGTATTTAACGATCTTCTATAAGTTTTTCCTTGAAACAGGCCTCATTCCCCAAGGTTGAAAACGGCAAGCGTAACAGCAGTTTCTAAATGGGGCGATAGAAAACTCAGAGAAAACTATAGGCCGATTTCCTTAACGTCGATATGTTGCAAAATATTTGAACACATTTTATATAGTAACATATATGCATTTCTTGACTCAAACGCGTTTTTACATCTTTTATTCCTGCAACACACAACTAATAGAATTTCAGCACTTCTTATCCAAAGCCATTGATAACAATAGTCGGGTAGAGGTGGTTTTTATTGATTTTCAAAAAACTTTTGACACTGTGTCCCATAAGCTCTTACATAAAAAGCTTGCTGCATTAAATGTAAACAAAAACGTTCAAAATTGGATACGAAACTACCTAAACGGAAGAACCCAGTTTGTAGTCCTAAACAACGCCGCATCTTCACCAATAACTGTTTTTTTCGGGCGTTCGTCAGGGAAGTGTACTGGCCTTGTTGTTTTTAATCTACATAAATGACATTGTCGAACTAATTACATCACCCATAAAACTATTTCCCGATGACTGTGTGATTTGCAGAGAAATTACTACTGAAAATGACAGATACTTTGCAAACAGATTTAGATAAGGCAGCGAACTGGTGTTACAAGTGGAACATGAATTTAAATATAAAAAAGTGCGGTAGCATACGTTTTTCTAGAAAATTATCCAAATTTCAGCACCGATATAACATTAATGGCACGCTTATCGACATACAGTCGCGATGCAAGTATCTAGGAGCCTATTTCACCGAATCACTCACTTGGCATAAACAGATTGACACTGTCATAGCAAAAGCTAGTGGGCGGTTACATTTTATTAGCAGAAATTTCAAACAGGCAACGCGCGAAGTTAAAGAAACTTTATACTTCTTACATGTCAGAACAATACTTAATTATGCTTGTGTAATATGGGATCCGCATCAAGATTACCTCATTAATAGACTGGAGGAGGAGGAGAATAAGAGAAAGAGAAGGCAGGGATGTTAACCAGAAATGCGTCTGGTTGGCTACCCTACTCTGGGGGACGGGAAAGAGGGAATAGAAAGGTGAGATAGAGAGAGGAGAGGGGGGGGGGGAAGGACACGGTGAGCTTGCGCACGCACGCGGAGGGCCTGAGCAATTCAAAGGCGTTCACTTAGGCCAGTCATCCTCAAGAAACACAACAGTGCCTTCACAGCTTTGTGGGCCGAAGAGCGATGGGGACGGTCTTCAAGGAGCACCTGCACGGACAATGGCCGATCGTCAATTTGTCGCAATTCGTTCGATAAAGTTTGTCTTTCCGACTCAAATCGATCGCAGTGACACAATAAATGTTCTATGTTGTCTTTGCTGCCGCGAACGTCGCACGTAGCACTTTCGGTCATTCCAATCAAAGCACCGTACGCCTTCGTGAAAGCCACTCCCAACCACAGCTGGTATAGAAGCGATGCCTCACGTCGGTGAATCCCGGGTGGAGGTCGGAGTTGAAGCGAAGGGTTCAGTTCGTGTAGCCTGGTGCGCCTTATATTTGGGGTGTTCCACTCTGTTAAAGAGAGCTTGCGTGCCAGGTGACGAAGCTGCCTTACAGCGTCTGTCCTGGAAAGAGTAATGGGAATGCTGTGTTGTTCTTGACGGGACTCTCGGGCAGCTTTGTCAGCGAGATCGTTTCCACTGATCCCGCAATGGCCAGGTAGCCATTGGAAAATAATTTCGTGGCCTTTCTGTTTGACGTCGTGGTGAAGTTTGACAATTTCGTACGTTAGTTGTTCGTGAGCTCCACGTCGGAGAACTGCCTGCATACTTTGTAAAGCCGGTCTCGAGTCGGAAAACACGGCCCATGTACCAGGACTCTCTGCGTCTATAAATTGAAGTGCACTGCGCAGAGCCGTGAGCTCTGCAGCCGTGGACGTCGTGACATGTGAGGTCTTGAATCGCATTGTTACTCCTCTCGTCGGTATAAACACAACACCGCCAGAACTGGTCGATGTAGTCGTTCCGTCCGTATAGACGTGCACGTGACCGCTGTATCTCTCGCACAACAGGAGTAAGCTCAATTGTTTTAGTGCAGACGGTGATAAATCTGACTTTTTCTGAAGTCCTGGAATTCTAAGTTGGACTTCAGGACGGCACAAACACCATGGAGGGGACACCAGCTTGGCCGGAGGTGCGTACCCCGATGTAATCGAGGCACAATATGCGCTGACAGTTGTGCTATATGACGTGCGGGGTCTTTCCACGGCGAGTGCGGCGAGCTGGTTGCAAGGAGTCCGGGCAGTGTGCCTGACATGTGCACGCATTGCCTTGATGGCGATGTGCGTTGTGATTGAATAATCTTGAGCAATGGCGATAGTTTCAGCCGTTGACGCACTGCGTACTCCAAGGTATATTCTAAGAGCTTGCGCCTGAATGCTCGGAATTTTACGCAAATTAGTTTTGCAGGTGTTGGATATAACAGGTAGGCTGTACCGGAGGAACCCAACAAACAACACCCTGTATAGCTGTAACATGGATTGTGTGCATACCCCCCCCCCCCCCCCGTTCTTTCCTGCAAGGAACTTGAACAGAGGACAAATAGCCATCAGGCGCTTTTTCACGTGGTTGATGTGAGGAGTCCAGGACAGATCTCTGTCAATCCCAACTCCCAAGAACCTGTGACTCTTGCTGAACGATATCACTTGTCGGTAGATTGATATGCCGTATGCAGACATTGCCTTCCGCGTAAATGCCACCACTGCGCACTTTTCCCACGTCACCTCCAGTCCTTGTTTATGAAGGTAGCATGATGTCGATGAGGCCGCCTTCTAAAGCCGAGCGCGAAGCTGAAGCCGTGTCACCCCCGACGTCCAGATACAGATGTCGTCGGCGTAGATAGAGAGTCGAACGGAGCTTGGCAGGTTCCCGATTAGTCCAATAAGGGTCAGATTAAAGAGCGCCGGGCTTAGTACTCCGCCTTGAGGGACTCCGCGGCTACTGTAATACTGGGGTGTCGGGCCATCCCCGGTCAGCACGTAGAATGATCGCATCTGTAGGTAGCTGCGAACCCAGAGGTATGTCTTGTCACCAAGTCCTATTACTTCTATACTCGCGGACAACTTTCTGTGGCAATGAAGGGAAAGCTACGGAGGCCAAGCGCCCACAGCTGAGAGCGCTTCTGAAAAGAGTCCCGAGTTTAAATACATGTTAGGTTAGGCTGGAGAAGAGAAAACATTAACACCTCATTAGCAACAGTTTAATAAGACCGAACACACCACTGAGTGTAAAAGTTTGCTTATCTTGTGGGTGTTTCCCTTCCGCGTCTGAGAAAACGCACAACCGTCGCACGAGGATGCTGCGTCGATTCAGCGTCTGTTCCGAGCAACCAAAAGCGCGGTCAAACGCTGCCGGACTACTTGGCGCGGTAACACAGGTGCAGCATCCACGCGCCCGTAGCTTCCCCTTCATTGCCACAGAAAGTTGTTCGCGAGTATAGCGCTTTAAGGATGGCTTCATGGGTGACGTTGTCGTAAGCGCCTTTAACGTCTAGAAACAAGGCAGCAGACAAGTGTTTACAGGCCTTCTGGAATTCGACATACGTTGCCAAATAGACAACGTTGTCTATAGACGAACGGCCGCGCCTGAATCCGGTCAACGTGTCTGGGTAAATTTCATACCACTCCAGTCGCGTTAGAACCATTCGTTCCATTACTTTTCCTACACAACTTGCAAGCGCGATCGGACGGTATGACGAAATGTCCAAAGGTGACTTGCCAGCTTTGAGGAGCGGAATCAGGCGACTTGATTTCCATTCCTGGGGAACGGTGCCTGTCTGCCACGAGTCGTTGTACTGGAGCAAGAGTGTCATTCGAGCTCGTTCACCAAGGTTACACAAAGCGCGGTATGTAATGTCATCTGGTCCTGGGGCTGAGTAACGCCTGCATAAAGCGAGCGCAGCTTCAAGTTCGTCCAGAGAAAAAGGGCACTCCATACGGGGATCACGTGAGGATGGTGAGTGGTCAGGAGTCTGCGTTCCAGTGGAACTTGCTACACCGGCAATCCTCCTACAGAAGGATTCTGCGACTTCAATCTCGCTGCATTGTAGGTAAAGGGCGAGGGAATTAAATGGGTGGCGCTGTCCAGGGGTTGCACGGAGGCCCCGAACAGTTCTCCATATAAGAGACAAAGGCTTTCAGGGATCCAGAGACTCGCAGAAAGACGCCCATCGCTGTGAAGCCAGCCTATTCATTCGACGCTGTATTTTCTTCTGTGTGCGTCTGGCCAATCTCAAATCATGAATGGACTTTGTGCGCCTATACCTTCGTTCCGCACGGCGTCGAAGTGCGCGAAGTTTCTCTAGCTCGATGTCGAATTCAGTGCGTTTGGAGCTTTTCAAAGTCAAATGTGTGGCAACCGGTAAGGCACCTTTTATTGCGTCCCCTAAGCTGGATGGCATCTCGTCTCGACAGCGGTCTTCCAGGATTGATTGAAATTTCGGCCAGTCGATGGATTGGACGGCACCGGAGCACTTGGAGCTGTTCAGCCCCTCAATCGTGAGATAAGTTGGGATGTGGTCACTTCCCCGCGTTTCCAAGTCCGAGAGCCATTTAACTCTTCTGTTAAAGGAGCGCGAAACAAAGCTGAGGTCAAGACAGCTACTATACGCCGTTCCTCGCAGATAGGTGGGGATTCCGTCATTTAACAAGCAAAGTTCTCGTTCAGAGGCAATCGACACCAATCTTCTGCCCCTCGAGTTAATCTTGGAGCTCCCCCAGAGGTAATGGTGGGCATTGAAATCCCCAGTGATAACCCATGGCTGTGGCGTCGTTGTCAAAATTTCCCGTAAACGCTCGCAGTTTAGACGACTTGATGGTGATAGGTAGGCTCCCAGAATTGTGAAGGTGACCTTGCTCTTCTTCACAGTCAAACACACGTACTGGTTTTCATTGTCAGGTGGCACTGGATGATGAACATATGTCAAGTCACAGCGTATGAAAACATTAACCTTGCTGCATTGCCCCTGGGTGGAAGACGTAATGCACTCATACCCGGACAGTCTGATGGGATATGACAGGTTTGGCTCACAAATGACAATAACGGGAGACTGATTTACGAATACAAACTGTCGAAAGTCGGACATACGCGACTTAAGTCCTCTGGCGTTCCATTCAAAGACAGATGCATTCCGGACCTCCTCTCTGAACGATGACTTCTGGCGGGCCATTGCTTTACCCTAGGGCCGCAAGCACTGGAGCCAGGGCGTCCAGCACCTGCAGCGCGCTCTGCGCCGACGGGGTTTTCATGTTGCTGAGTAGAACTCTCATAGCATCCATCAGTGACCGCAACATTATTATAACCTGGTGATCATCAGTCGTCGTTGGAGCATTGGTTGGTGAGGGCGTCGATGGAGGTGGCATTCGAGGTGTCTCCGGGGCAGGTTGTGCACTTGAAAGTGCGGGCCACTCTTCGGGATGATCGACACTTGACATTTTCTTCGCTTGCGCGGCATCTTTCATGTTGGCGCTCCGAGTTGATGGAGCAGCCGTTGTGGCCGAAGACGTTGTGTTGCTTTTTGCGGTTTTACGTTGCGCTTTTCGGTGGCAATACCGTCGCCGTCTAAGTGTAGCGGCAGCCTCGCGGTGTGTGGAATGATCCCGAACCATGCGCTTTAGGACCGCGAACTCCTTCCGCACCCGCGGGCAGTCCTTCGATGAGGCTTCGTGGGAACCGCCGCAATTAGGGCACTTCAGGACGGTCGCGCGGCAGGCGTCTTCCAAATGGGACTCAGCGCACCGCGGGCACACGGCATTGTTCGCACGAACGCTTTTTATGTGGCCAATCTTGAATCACTTGTGACATTGCAGGGGCTTCGGTATGTATGGTCGAACTGGATGGCGGACATGACCAACTTTGACGTGAGAGGGAAGGCAATCTCCCTCTAACACAAGCTTCACGCAGCGTGTGTTTCAGAGTCTGGTAAGATGAGCGATGAGCGTGCCTTCAGTTGCTGGCTTTATTAATATTGGCAAGTCGTCGCTCGAAATGGAAATGTCGACGTCATAAATGACGCCAACAGTGCCGTTACCGCCAGTAGCAATCTGTGGTCGCACTTGTACTTTGTCAATTTCTGTGACATTCCGAAGGCTTTGTAGTGCGCTACGATGGAAAACGTCTACAGCCATGACATTCTTCCGTGAGTTAATTCTCACATCCTTAATCTCACTCGGTGCAATACCCTCGAGTAACGTTGAAAGAACCTGCCTGTTAGGAGCCGCAGATTGGTCGTGGGGTCCACGGGCAAGAAGAGCACAGTGTGCGGCCAGTGCTGTGGTGTATCCTTCACGGTGGAGACACTTGCCGGCGATGACGCTCGCAGCAGTCTTCTTTTTGCCTTTCGGCTCATGACAACCTTGAAGTCGTCGGCCGAGGAATCGTAGCTGTCCGAGTACAACTCGGTGGCCTCGCTGTCTGTCACTTGACTGGCTCCCGCGTTTCCTGAACGTAAGCCTGGCCTGACGGCTGCGCACCAGGAAGGTCCTCGGAAGTATCTTCGTCCATTGCCGCAACGAGGGAGCGGCATCTCCCAGAGATTGCAACGAAACAAAGCGAAAACGCAGACAAGAGTGCAAGCTTGGTTTGCTTTGGTGCCTATAGATACAGCACAACCCACTACGGGGGATTGGCCATGAATCGGGCGGCAGTGGGAAGAAAAAAAAAAAGTCGCAGTTTCACCTGAAAGGCGAAGCATCAATTGCGATAGCAAATTTGTAGAGAGCTATACGGAGTAATGATATTAGCTTTATCAGCTGTATAAACTTGGACATGCAGCAGCACCGGCAACGCGCAGAACTGTTCGACGCCGTCGGCGTTTTGCCCGCGTTCGCTCAAAATGCCTGCGGCGTTGGTGACTGTTGCCGGAGCCTCTGATATAAATAGGCACTTGGTGCCGCAGCTAAACGTCGCCTCCCTTCCCTCCCCCTCCCCCCCCCTCCTCCACGGCCTCTCGCGCGTCGGAAGAAGGCGCGTTTGCTCTACATATATGGTGATTGTAAAGGAGGAAAGAGAAGCCTACTTCTGCAGCCCTTAAGGAAGCACGGCGCAGAACGCGCGTTTCTTCTCCGCCGTGCGTTCACTCCCCGTGAAAGAGCGCGTCCCTCGCGCCCTTTCACTCGCACATACAGCGTTCGGCGGCGCGCGGCGACGATTTCATCTCCATTGACGTCATACGGAACCTCACGGCGACGGCGACGGCGACGCCGACGGCGACGCCGACGGCAGAAATCTGCTTTTGAGTGTCCATATAATTGCTATCGCAATAAAATTAGCATGGCAGTCTCCTTGTTTCCATTACAAAATTAAATATGGCATCACATACGTTCCTATTACAGTGTCCTAGTGCCGACGCCCCCAGAGATAGAATGATAGGTAACGTAATGGTCAATCCAAGTTGGCGAAGGGGAGCTTCTAGAAGTCGTTTTCTATGCATGGTGAACCTACGACACTCTATAAAGAAATGATCCAGAGTTTCGGGTTCATTGCAATAAAAGCATTGAGGGGAAGGCGCCAAAACAGACCTATGGGTATAGAAATTAAGCCTTGGTATTCGGCAACGCATTCTAGTAAACGACACTTCAAATTCTCTTGTTGAACACCATCTGCTGTGCCAAGGAAACCTAAGGTGCTGAAAATCGGTGCTATTGAGTACACATGATTTGGCCTGTTCTTCGTGGACAGAAAATTTTTAAACCTCGCAGAAGTGATGTATGCCGAAGGTCTTAGGATCCTCAGTACCGGGCCGTTAAGAGATGCCGCTGCTAGTGCGTCTGCAGATTCGTTTAAAGTGAGCCCCACGTGCCCTGGCACCCATACCAGATGGATAAGGAGTAAATGTTGGGGGATGGATGAATGAAATTCTCGGAGAATGATAGATGAATTGGGCACTGATAAAGTGGAGCAAACAAACAAGGAGTCGGTTAAGATTACGGCTGAAATAATAGATGTGGGAAGTTTTCGTAGAGCTAGGATGATCGCTAATAACTTCGCCTGAGATATTGGCTGTAAAGTCGGGTAGTCGAAGGGAGAAAGACCAATTTAATGATGCCGAAAAAATACCCACTCCTGCCTTCTCCTCACTGACAGAAGCATCTGTGGCTATTACTGCATTTATTTGGAGGTTCTCGAGGTGCTCATCTAGCAAACTTTTTAGGTATCGAATAGGCAGGAGTTTAGCGTTATTAGGAAATATATCATCGAATTCAACGCTTACTGTCGCAGTAGGGAAATTTTGAAAATCCACATCATGGATTGATATTTCTAATGGCTCTAATAGTTCCTGCACAAAACTACCTGGGGACAATGCAGTCTGGACCATTGATTCTCAAAGAATGTAGTCGGTTCTCTAATAAACATATAGAAGGAGCGTCTCTGGGGAGAAGCATATATGTTCAGTAACGTTTGGACTGTCAGTATACGAAAACGAGTTTGAAGAGAAGGCAGGTGAGTTCCATGATAAAGAATATTATTCGCTACATATTTTGAAAGGCCGAGACATAGACGTAGTGATTCGCGTTCTAAAAGAACCAGAGGGCGTAATTTATAAATAGGACCTCCAGAAAATAACACGCATCCAAACTCTAGAATGGGGCGGACATACATACAATAAATCATCAGCAAGGTCTCCACCGCATTCCAAAACGATTGCTGCTGACTCTTCGTAATAAACCAACTGCGCGTGCGATGCGATGTATTCTATGTGTGTCTTCCAATTAAGCTTTTCTGTGTATATCATTCCCACATATTTTAAAGATTGCACCTGCGGAATAATCTCCTGACCATACGACAGTGTTATTCGGATAGGAAAAGTTAAGGGAAAAACAATTATTGCACTTTTGCTGACATTTAGCGACATTTGTATTCCTTTTAGCCAAATTTCAATTTGACTCAAATGCAATTGCAAAGTTTTATATAAGCTATGAATGTCATTTGATACTGAGAAAAATGCGATATCATCAGCGTATACGTATACCTGTACGTCATGATGTGTCGGGATGTGATGTAGTAAAATATTAAATAATACGGGGGAAAGTACTGCACCTTGACGAACGCCGCTTGTCTGTTTGTAAATGTGAGAAGACACACCGTTTTGATAGCAATAAAATGTGCGTCCGCTTAGAAAATTTTGAATACATGCAATTATGTACTGCGGGAGACTCACACTTTCTAGTCTGTTGATTAAGGTACTGTGATCGACACTGTCATACGCCTTCGTAATGTCTGATGTGACTAAGGCAGCGTACTGGTTGTTGCGGCGAGCGAGTTGAATTCGACTTTCCAAGTCAACATGAGCACACCAAATTGAGCAGCCGGGCCTGAATCCTATTTGAGAATCACTTAATATTTGGTTCTCACCTATCCACCTGTCGATGTGACCATACAGAATTCTCTCGATTAATTTTACGAGACTTGAGGTCAGAGAAATAGGTCTAATGTTATCTATTGTATATCCATCACTCGGCTTTTTGAGTAGCGGAATTATTTTGGCAACCTTCCAGTCTGTATGAATCCATGCATTTTTAATGGAGAAATTTATAAGATTAAGCAAATCCTGGGGTGATAATTCGAATAATAGTTTTAACATTGCTGTAGTTATGCCATCAGGACCTGGGGCTGAAGCTGGCAGCATCTTTATCACTCTCATTAATTCTTCTAATGTGACTGCTATGTAATCATTAGCTGTTTCAGGCGTCGGTACATGATAGGGGCGAAGTGATGGGAATCGACGCTCTAAGCCTTTTGCAATCTCCTGCAGTGATTGTACCAATTCAGTGGAAGTTAAGCTAACAGACTCTACATTTATCGGGGCTGAAACAATCTTTTTAGACCGTAGAAGCCTAAATAGGGCTTTTTTATTACTAGACTGCGATAGGTCTCTGTAATGTTTAGTGTTATAATTTTCTTTCGCTTGGTCAACTGTTTGCCTGAATGTAGTTGCAACAAATTTATATTCATTCCAATTACGTGGACATTGATTATAGAGTAACTTTTTCCAGGCTGCCTTTCTTCTTCTATATTCGCGTTCACAGTCCGGATTCCACCATGGTGAATAAGTACCCCCTTTAGTTGACTGCATACTGAAGCTGGATTTTTTGTAACTGTCACTTATCACTTGACACAAATTAACTGCCTTAACTTCATCATTTAGGCCAACCTGTTTATTTAAAGCTGATCGCAGTGAATCTTGAAATTTACTATAGTTAACATAGGTGCGGACATGCTTTTCTACCAAATTAATTGGTCTCATGACTTCAAAAATTATTGGAAGATGGTCGCTATTTGTGGTCGAGGTGATAGCAGACCAGGAGAAAATTGCACAACCCGAACTGGAAAAAGTTAGGTCTAACACCAAACGCGATTTGCCGGATACATAAGTTGGGGTTCTCGAATTTACATAGTTAAGATTATTTGACGAAACCCAATCCAACAATCTTTTACCACAAGAGTCGGACCGATAACCCCATGATACGTAGTGAGAATTAAAGTCACCAGCTATGATTAGATCCTTTCTGCAGGCTGCAAGCACGGCATCGAGAGAACCTGTATTGAGAACTCCTGTGGGAAAATAAATATTGACTACCGAAAATGGGGCGCATCCAGGAAGTGGTAAATCCAATGCTAGAATCTCACTTTCAGCAGAGAATAACTGGTGACTAATCTTAGCTCTATGACAAATTTTTGTTGAGATGAAAAATGCTAATCCCCCTCTACGAGAACGGCGATCTAGACGAAAACTGCGAACATTCTTTAAATTAAAACTCTTTTCTGTGGATAACAAGTTTCTTGCAAAATAATCAAATCAGGAGAAAGTTCTTCACAGAGATATAACAGATCAGCGACTGCAGCAAAAATGGAACGACAGTTCCACTGGAGTACTTTCAAGCTTCCTATGTTGACGATATTCCGGCAGTATTTACTGCCATCTGTAGAATGTTATCCTTTAGGAAATCATCCTTTGTTAACCTGTCATTTTGATTCTTTTTAGCTTTTAGTTTATGGATGGTAGTTGCTGTCGGGGAGTTTGGAGAAGCACGACGTTTACACGTTCGAGCATCTAAATCCATGTTCTCAGTGGTATCTAAACCAGTCTCGTGACTGTTAAAGTCCTCAGGTTCGACAGGAGTTGCGGGAGCTGCGGTGTCATCAGAACTGCGAGGCGAGGCCTCTGCCGATTGGTGTTTCTTTATATTTACATCAGAAACTGCAATTCCAGAAGGAACATTTGGATGCGCAGTAACATGCAAAAGTTGCGACAACTGAGTGGTGAAAACTTGCCCAATTGTCTCTGAAAGGCTCGTAAATAAACTGTCGAGGGCTTTAGCCATAGCCTTCTCTACAGCGGCAGCTACATCACCAAGAGATGCATCCATAGCTTTTGAGTGACAAGCAGTAGCTTCAGCATACCACATGATTTTTCTAAGGCAAGAGCATGAGCTTCACGACGCGAACACCGTTTCCTTTCTATAATTTGCATAATTTCAAGCTCTTGGTCTCTCGCAGGGCATTTCGTGCAGTCCGCAGAGTGGGAACTTTCACACAAACAGCATCGTTCGCTCTGAGAGGAACACGTTTTTCCATCGTGGCCTTCTCCTCAAATGCGGCACCGAACATCAGATCTACATGCCTTAATACTGTGGCCATATCGCCAACACTGAACGCACTGCACTGGGCGGAGAGAAAGTGCTTCCACCCTGTATATTAAGGGCCACGCCTTGATCTCTGACGGCCTAGTTGTGCCTGCAAAGGTGACAATGACCGACTGTGTGGAGACTCTTGATTATCAGAAACGCGTGAACATCGGTAGACTGATACGGCACCTGCCGGGGAGAACATCTCCAGGACCTCGGAAGCCCACAGACTCGCATCGACTCCACGAACTAGCCCCTTAACGCAAGCTAGATGAGGAGGAATAAAAGGCCTCACCGGGTGATTCGCGAACATTTCACACTGCAGAAGGTCGGAGACACAGGTCTGGTCCGGCGAACAGCATAGAATGCCCCCTTTGCCAAACTTTCGAACATCGGTTATGCTTTGGAAGTGCGGGGTTGCTTTCCGCAGCTCTTCTTGAGTCGCCTTTGGATTTTTCACGCGGATGTATCCCCCATTGGTCGGCACTAGGGCCACTGGAACGCTGTGAATACCACTGCGCAAGAAAGCCTCTATGGGAATGTCATTATTGGCAAGTGAAGCCGTACAGAGGAAAGACCTCTGGCCGGGAGAAGAAAGAGACATTAGGAACTCACAATCAGATTAATTACACAATAAGAGGAAAGTACTAAACAAAGCTAAAGAAAAATAAGCCGCCCGATACTTGACCTATTCCCCGCAACACGACTCGAACAGCACGGGCACAGGGGCACAGGGGATCGCAGCCAGCAGCCTCGGCAGCTCGAACCACGCCTCGGGTGGCTCGGGAGTCACCTTTAGCCTTGCCCAAAAAGCAGCGAGAGCGGCGAGGCCGACATTGTTACCTCGAACGGCAGCGCGCCTCTCTTTGCACGAAACGCCTCTCTACGAACGGCAGTGCAAGCGTTCAGCTATAGAATCACTTCGTCGTCGTCCCCTCAAAAAATAGACTGGAAAAACTACATAACCAAGCAATAAGGTTTGTTTGCAATAATTACAGCCTGTACTCTAGCGTTTCCGAAATGAAGGCCACTTTATGGTGGCATCTGCTACATATGCGTAGGCAGAAGTTAAGGCTCAAACTATTGCAGCGAATATATAATAGTGAGACAGGTATCAATCGCTATATCTATCTTCTGGAAACAATTATATACCCACTTGCTGTGATAACAACAAAAAAGATCTCAGCCTATAACTGCAGAACAAACACGTTTTGCTACTCTTTTTTCCCCAAATCAATTAGACAGTGGAATACTTTATCAAATGATATAGTATAAATGTGTCAAATAACGAACTATTCTATTCTATGCTGTGACGGCGCTCAGGTAAAACAAATGTATTTGCTATATATCTTGAAAACATGTTTGTTTCACATTACTTGTATGCCTCTCTCTAAATGCTGTTGTAGCGCGTCTGTTTGTGAGTATATCTGTGCAAAAGCTTTTCTGTATTACTGGTTATGTTTTGTTCCCCCCTACGTAATGCCTTTATGGCGATGTAGGTGCTCTGTAAATAAATAAATCAAGATTGCAATACTTAAAAAAGGTTTCGAACTCGTTAACTCACAAATAAAAACCAACACCGGAATTCTGTAAATTGCACTTATTGTTACGTCTAAATCGGAGAAAATTGATGTATTGTACGCCACTCTCAAGTACACCACGAATTTGTCAGTAGGAATTTTGCAAAACAGTCGTAAACATTGCAACAGTTTCACGTAATCTGTGGATTCATACATCACATTTGTCTGCCTGAGAAGTTCTAAGAGGCACATTTTACAAAACTCCATCGTCGTTACTTTTTACAGCGTAAGCTGTTATGGGTTCCTTCCAATAGTCGTTTCGGTTCGCGATGGTGTCCGCCGCCGCTGCCACCGCCGCCGCCAGTAACCGTAACCGTAGTCGCCGTAAATGCGAAAAAAGTACCCGGCACCCGCGGGGATCCAACCCCCGCCCAATGCGTGGGAGTCAGATACTCTACCACTGAGCCAGGCAACGCTTCCTATCAGGCAGCGGATAAATGCCCTATAAATGCTCCCTAGGGAGGCGCAGACGACGCGAGCCTCCGCCGGTATGGTAGCGCCATCTAGGTAAGGCGCCTGCAAACGCAGCGGGCCCGACCTGTGCCCGACAACTGGACCTGGTCCAAGCAAGCAGGTTAGGTGACTATTTGTCACCAGCCTGTTTTGAAGATTCCAATAAACAATCATGATGATCATCATCAACAGCAACAACGTACCGTGCCACGGGTCAACGGATGTGAGATGTACGCCACTTATTCGGGGTACCTCTTAGGTACACATTATGGCGTCTCCTCGCAAGGTGCAAACCGCTGCTGAAGAAGCGAATCGTAGATCTACGTGCGTGGCTACAACCTGGCTTGATCGGGCTCAGCAGACTCCTGTCCAGAGAGCATTACAAGCCGCAGCTCGCCGTCGACGCCGGGCGGTCAGTTCAGATCGTTCTCGTCAAAACGAGGCGAAGAGACTTTGCCGCGAAGACCCTGTTGTGCGTGATGCCTACTCCTGAGCCGCTCCACCAGCTTACACTGTGATTGTGCTGCGTGTGCCGCGCAGGCCTGTGACTTTTTTATACCAAGTTACAGAATTACGAGAGTTACGTAATTAATTATCAAGTTACCCTGATTACCGGAATTACCGAGTTACGGCCATTTTTGTCAAACATTCGAGGCTCTAAATCAAAATTTTGATTCAGTCCACTGTATTTTACTGTATTCAAATCGGTCCAGTGCTTGTCCATAATGAGAGCATTTTTTTCGTTTTACACGTAGTTGAAAAAAGTTGCAGTGGCTTAGCTCGGCTATGCCAGGATATACGTAGCGTTAGCAAAGGTTCAGCTGATTATTCTTAGCTTTCCTGGTTGTCTAGATTGTCAAGGATTAGCTTGATTGTCATGCTTACTGCTGCTCCAATGACACACACGCGGTATACGTATTATGTGGCACATGTATATTTATTTTTGCTCAACGTCACGTTGCTTCTCTATTGCCACAAAGACGGCTCGGTGATCAGTGAAGTAACACGCTGCCGTCTCTATGGCTCCAACACAGTATTTGGAGTTGTCTGGCTGTCTCTGATAGACAAGATCAATGGTGCTTCCCCATTGGGTCGTCTGTGCAGTTGGAAGACTGGCTAAGTCGAGGTTAAACTTGTCCTTCAACGGAACACAAAGAGAGTCTGGAGCACGATTGAAGTCACCAGCCGTGGTACCACACACAGTTCACTTGCCGCCCGACTAGGTATACACGTAGGCACTACGTCTATAGTGTCTTTAACGGAATTGTTCGGTGGCACATACATGGCTTCGATTATCACACCACTTTCGTCAAGCTGAACGGCACAGGCTTCACCCTTAGGCACCGCTACGCTTGGCAGTTCACTGGCAGCAATCCCATTCCTGACATAGATGCAGACTCCCGAGCTTCTGTAGCGTCAACACGACTGGCATAAGCATTGCGCTCTCCTTCTCCATGGCTATACCACACTGGCAAACGCCAGTCAGAAGCGCAGCGGCTCCAGCGCAGTGTCAGACGGCGACTGCACAGCGAGCGCGCGCCGGCGCCAGTGCGTCTACCACGGCTACGACGTCACTCCTCTGGAATGCGCAGACCGGCGGCGGTGAGTCGCGCGCGGCGGCGGCGGAGTGCGCGAGAGGTGCCGGCTCCGGTGGCTCCGGTGGCTCCGGTGCGCAAGCCGTGTGACATCACTGATCCTTGCGCATGCGCAGCACGGCTCTTGATGTGCCGCGCGAAACGGGCTTGGCTAGGCCAGTGTAGCTAACGCTACAAAATGAAATCGCAATTGCCTTCAGCTAAAGTTTCCTCGTAACCCTGCTTGTCCCCAGGTTAATGCGTCTTATGTTTTCTCGATTGAGAATAAACTCAAGCGCCGTGATTGCATTCTGGCAGCTGCGGTTGTAAATGTCCCACTTCATAGGACCAAAAGAGCGGTCTTTATATTCACGCTTTCTAATGGACCGCAAGATACGATGCATTTCTGAGGCTCCAATGAGCAGTCATGTGTAAATTGCGCCAGTGCAAAAAAAAGAAAAAAAGAAAGTACATATTCGCTATGAACTTCGGTGCACGACATGCATATTGCGCTGGCGCATTAGTTCATCGGAATTGTTCTCCTCCTGGAGGAGCGTACTCTAACAAGAATGAACACCGATGGGATCTACATTGCGTTTCAGTGCCAGTTGTTTTGTCACAGTTTCCTTCAAAGCTTCCTCAGTCGCTACGCGTTACTATATTTGCGCCGCTGTGCAGTACATTGCTGTGCGAGCCGTTGACTGCCTATGCTCGTTAATGCAGCGACGGCACTGTCAATTATAGGTCGATCATGCAGCGAATTACAGGGATAGGGCTGGCTGTGTGTCTAATTCGAAGTTATTTAACAGCACTGCACAGAATACATACACAAACAATAAGCTATACACACCAGCAGTGGCATACCGATGGGGTGGTAGGGAAGGGATGTGTCTTAGAGGTGTGGGGGTGTAGCTATAGCACTGCACGGTGTAACGGCTGGTCCCAGTTCCCCGACTACAAACTGCTCTCGATAGTGTCTTACCAAAAAGATATTTAGTGAAAATTCGTTACTCTATAAGTGTGCTGATTATCGTTGTAAAAATTCTAACGACCGCCACTGCTGTGAGCGTTGCCCGAAAGGAAACATAATCGATTTGTCATGGATACGTATCCCCGCATTGACCTGATAATGGGAGACGATTGCCAGTGAAGTGCCTATGGGTAGTGTCCCGCAGGGACTTGATTCTGAGCGTACGCGCAGGAGCAAGAGCGCCTGCTGCTGTCCGTGCTCCCGAAGCACGTGGCGGCCGAGCTGAAGCAGGACCTGGACGCCGTGGTGCAGGGACCCTTTAAGAAGATCTACATGAGCCGCCACGAAAACGTGAGCATCCTGTTCGCCGACATCGTGGGATTCACCGCTTTCTCGTCCACCTGTCCGGCGGCGCAGCTGGTGCGAACGCTCAACGAGCTGTTCGCGCGCTTCGACAAGCTGTCCGATGTGAGTGTCGCGCTGCTTTTATCTCCTCCTCCTCCCACACTCTCTGTCTCTCTCTCGTCATGCGGCACCCTTTGGGCAGGGGACGACATTTACCAACTGCTTGAGCTAGTGGGTGGTGGTGGTAACATTTATTTAGGTCCTGAAGAATCTTCACCCCGTTTTTATAGGGGCAACACTGCGGGCCGCTCCCACGTTGGGACGGGAAGGCCAAGCCTCACCGCCGCATCGTGGGCCTTCTGGACGGCCCGGAGTTGATTAATCCATTCGTGGCTCTTGACCAATGAATAAAGTGCGTCAGCCATCAATGCGTGGTCCGTGTGGTGCTGTAAAGAGGGGCACTCCCAGAGCATGTGTTTGAAATCGCTAACTCCGCCGCAGTCGGGACACAGAGGGGAGACCTCCGTGTACCTACTGATGATGGAGTGTAAAAAAATTAAATTATGGGGTTTTACATGCCAAAACCACGATCTTATTATGAGGCACGCCGTAGTGGGGGACTCCAGAATAATTTGGACTACCTGGGGTTCTTTAACGTGCACCTAAACCTAAGTACACGTGTAAGTTAGTGTCAGCATACTCTTGCATCTGAACACCATGACGTCATGAATTCGGACAGCTTCCACTCCGGTTCACTTAACAGTGCATCGTTAAAGGTGGGACAACAGTGCATTCGAAAAAAGAACAAGCACTCATCTTCCATTCATTTTCTACACTAGTAATCTTTTTCCACCAACTCAATAAACCTTTACTGCGATAAACATTTACGAGTTCAAAATCCGACTCGTAATTCATGTAACATAGCGCTCCAATCGCCTCGACAACGTAAAAAAAATCTCGTCATTTGCCAGTTTTCTGAAACGAGAACCCTACGACTCCGATACGGGCGCTCACGCATTAGTCGGTGAACTCACTCCTCATTCGACTCGCTCAGGCTGAGACTGCCTGTGAATCTCTGTCTGAGTGACCTTGAGCGAATTCTACGTGGAGTGAGTTCCAGTCTGAGTGTGTTGAAGTGAGCCTCAGTGGTCGTGAGTCTGACCCTGGGCGAGTGCCAGTGAACGGCAGCGTGCATGCGTCAGAGCGAGTTTAAGTGCGACTGAGTGGCAGGTGATTACATGTGTTTTTGCGCCCTCGAAATTACACGCGAGGAAGACTCCGAACTCTACGAGTGAATCTATGTATTTACGAGCAGCGTCCGTGGAAGCAGTGAACAATAACTCAAGAGCAATAAATCAAATTGTACAAATGTAAGTGTACACGGACATACAGCGTATACTGTAAACCTAATTTTGTGAAATATGAGATTTAGCTTAGGTCTATAGCTTCTAACCTAGCTAGTTGGCATTCAGGGCGCTCATTAGATTACAGCTTCTGCGTTCCGGTTTGTGCTTTCCACTAAACTCTCCGGGAAGTTTTCTAGTCCCAGTGAGCCTGGCTAAGCCTGCTCCCTGGTCGGCGTCCGTGCGCAGAAGTTCCACCAGCTGCGCATCAAGATCCTGGGCGACTGCTACTACTGCGTGAGCGGGGCGCCCGAGGAGCGGCCGGACCACGCGGTGCTGTGCGTCCACATGGGGCTCAGCATGGTCGAGGCGATCCGGTCGGTGCGCGACCAGACCCGCAGCGGCGTCGACATGCGCGTCGGCATACACACTGGGGCCGTGCTCGCCGGAGTGCTGGGCCAGAGGCAGTGGCAGTACGACGTCTACAGCAAGGACGTCGTGCTCGCCAACAAGATGGAGAGCGGCGGACTGCCCGGGTAAGCCTTTTCTATGATATCTCGGACGAGGGCTGGAACGTCTGTTTTTCATTCATCTTTAAAGCGAAGCTGCATACGGCTAGGCTTCCATGCACTTTTCAACTTCGTAAGCAACAACTCAGGTCCCAAATTTTATGTAAAATCTCTTTATGCTAAGCAAGACCATAGACGTCTCATCACTTCGATTTGCTTTTGGGTAAATTAGTTATCAATAGGCACCATTTTCAAGATCAGTAGACTCTCTCGTAGATAATAAAGGTTTCTCAAAGATTTACCGCTGTGCGGTCCCCGTCGGCCATGTCTACGTTCACACCACCCTCGCTTTGTCGTCGTTCCAATCTCGTGCGTGCCTAGTTTCGTTCCGATCTCCCGGGGCGGCCGCGCCGTCGTGCGTTGTCGGCAAGACAAGCTGCCGTTTTCCGTTTTGAATTTCACTTCTGTCGTCGTAACGGGGAGGCCGCGTGTAGTGCGCACTCCCGAGGATCAGCGCGCCTACGAAGAGCAACGGCGAGAACAGGTGCGAGAATGCAATCGGCGGCGGCGGGTAGCAAACGCCGAAGATCGTTCCCGACTGGCTACCCATGCAAGATGACGCAAGTCGTGTGCTCTGCGTCGTGCGCTATACCTACATAGGTATAGCTCATCCACCTACACAACGTGGAATGGCTCCGATTCAAACGCCTCGTGGACGCGCCGGCTACTCCTCCCCTCCAGCGTGCATTAAAAAGATGAACGCGTACTCTTGTAATAACAAAGGCATGGCAACGCGAAAGCACTCGAAAACTAGTTCCCACGAGTAATTCACGAGCCTTGACACAAAAACTACTAGTTCACACTCCAGGTTCATCAGCTTGAACACAATAGCAATGCTATCTGCGATAAAAAAAGAAGCATGGACATTCTGAGAATATGCCATACGCCACATTATATCATCATCATCAGCAGCAGCAGCAGCCTATATTTATGTTCACTGCAGAGAACAATGTAGGTACAAGGTCACATATCTGAGATCTATGTTGTCACAAGTCTCGCAAACGTCGATGCATATGCCTGAATTAATGTTCGTTAATAAGTCTCTTAAGAAGACTTACATCTTCCAAGCTGTTTTAAAACCCTAATAATTTTCCGCGATTGTCGTTTTATCAAGAATTTCTACAAATGCACGTACTGCCCTAATATCGGATGTTTCTGTTGGCCACGCACCCAAGAATGACAACGGTGTTCTATGAACAATATGTAATTTTGTAATATGTAAGTTTTGTTACAGTGTAGGAGAAGGTGCTCTATTTCTTCATTGGATTCTTCACAGAAACAAAGTGGGCTAACACTTTTCCGATCCTGTATAAGAAGCACTTCGTGCAAGTTGTGCGGAGTCGTAATCTATGTATTATTCTTTCTATAGCGCGTTTGACTTTTATCGGTATGGTGCACTTCATAAGTGGGTCTATCCTGAATAGTACTGAACATGGTGCCCAATTACTAAACGAAGGTTCTTTTGTAATTGGGGCGCAGGTTTTGTTAATAGCGCAACGGGCATCTCATTTGGCAAATGAAGACGTTAAATTTTATCATTTTGTGAGCCTAGCGAACTAAAACATCTACAGCATCGTTCCCTGCAATTCCACAATAACTAGGCACCCACTGGAGTACTATATCATGCTGTCCTCTTTAGCAAAAGTGTAAGCCTCTTGTACCTGATATACTAAAACGGCATTTGCTAAGCAAACGTGTATATTTTTATGGAGAGTGGTGATGCTTGAGAATCGCTTAAAAAAATGTCACAGTTTCGCCCTAAGGGCGAAGCAATGAATGCGATAGCAACACAGCAATGTCATACGAAGTAAGGTGAGCGGCTTTGGTAGCAATATGAATTGTAGTAAACATGAGCCGATTAAGTAAGCAGGTGTGCTGCGGCGTAAGTAGACCGACATGAAGAGAGACTCAATGACCATGAGAAGGCGCGTGTAAAACGGTGGTGTTGATGAGAAGCGCTTCCCGTGGGCAGCGCGTGCGAAGGGACACACCTGTAGCGCTGCACTGCCGACCCGGGCAGCATTGCATGTGTAGCGTGCGTTGGAAAATGTGGCCCGACTATTACTAACTGATTGAACAAGCGTGGTGTGAGCGCGGACAAACAAACATGAATAGATCACACTGAATGACTGCAGACAACGACTGTCAAAACGCTGGCAGCAAGCGCATATATACGCCGCAGCAGCGGGCGAAGGTACGTGCGGTCTATCGCTTCAACGGAAACTGAGCGGCGAAAAGGTCAGAGCCGTGTGGAGATAAGAGACGGTGCGGACGAGCGACGAGCGCGCGGTTGTTGGCAGCGTAGAATTGCCCCCCCCCCCCCCCCCCCCCCGCGCTCCCTCCGGCGCTGGCTTCCCGCTTCCTTGCTTGCGCGCGGGTGATTGAGTGCGTTCGCTCTCCGTGATAGCGCGCGTCCCCGCACGCTTCCGCTCGGGCATAAGGCGTGCGGCGAAGATTTTATCTATAGGGAACCTCACGGCGACGGCGACGACGACGGCGACGGCAGAAATCCGGTAGAAGTGTCCATATAATTGCTATCGCAATAAAACTAGCCATTGTCGTGGTTCTCATTGTCAGCTGTTCCCGAATCACGTATCCCACACGAAATTCAGCACATCGTAGGAAAAACTGGTCAAAAGATGGACAATTGCGGAGCTCCATGCAGAGCCAACCGCTCTGCTTCTCACCTAGGCGACATCTAAGGACTCTGCGGACACCACTGTTACCGGTGAGCTCTTCTCCTTTTCGTAAATACTGGCCAGGACGTGCCCGCCACGCGTGTGCGGATTGCTAACACTTATGCCCATTACGGCGTCGGCTGCTGCGCGGGATTCGCCGGGCGCGCTGCCGTGACAGATGGCGACGCCGGCTGCAGCCGGAGCTGCGACGCCGACGGCGGCGAACGCTACGGCGGACGCGCCTGAACCAAGCTATGCTGAAGCTACGAGCTCACTCGAACGACTAAAACCACAAGCCGCGCTCTCGGACTTGGACCGGGAAGAAATGGAGTGCCAAGACACCGACGAAGGGGATAACATCATCCCACACGACACCGATACGCCTGCCACACGCATCGAGCAAGACGAGGACAAAGAAGAAGACTGGCAAATGGTGTTAACCATTCGCCAGAAGAAGGCTCTTGCAAGAGCTGGAAGGAAAACCGTGGGAGCAGGGAGTGGCTATGACTCGTCGAGCCAGCACCTCGGACCACCCAAGAAACCGCCGTTGAAGAAAAAGTCACGAGCCAACAGACCACCTCCGTTACCAAAGGGAGACTGCAAAATAATAGTCCGACCACATCAAGGGCTACCAATCAAAGAGTTGACGGCACCGCAGATCTCCGAAGCGGTCATCATCGCCACGCAAAGAAAGGTGAGAGGGGAACACTTCCTTTTACAACTAAGGCCAGGATCTAACATCTTTATCATATCTACCCCCAAGAGGTAGCAGATATAGTCAGGAAGATAACGGCGCTCGTTATCAACGGCAAACAACACGCAGTAAAGGCTTACGTGACGGCCGGAGAAGACGCAAAGAAAGGCGTCGTGCACGGATTGTCACCGCACACGAGTCCGGAAACACTCCAAGCCAACCTGCGCATCAGAACGCAAGAAGTGGAGATACTACGAGCGCGCATGCTCGGGGAATCAAAGACAGCAATTATAACTTTCTATGGCCCCATAATACCACACTTTGTTTACTACATGGGAGGAGAAATGCCCTGTCACCCATTCAAAAATACAGTACAATTCTGCAAGGCGTGCATACAAACAGGCCACAGGACGGACGTGTGTCCTCAACCTCATACCTCAGTATGCAACAGATGCGGCATTAAAGAGCCAGCGGGAGCACGAATGTAAACCCACCTGCACCACTTGTGGAGAGGAGTACCTTTCCGGCTCGAAGGATTGCAAGAAACGGCTCAAAAAGCCGCAGCAGAACAATAAAACGCATAGGAAATGATCATCGAGAATATCCAAAGCTCCGAGCAAGGAATCTCCACCGAGGCCACGTTGGTACAACACGGACGACACGAAAGGCGCCGACTGGCCACCATTAAAGCGACAGGAAGACCTACAAGCGGCATCGCCACGGCAAGAGCGATCTGGATCAAGAGAGCGACGAAGAAGACAAGATACGGACTCTGACTCTTCAGACTACCCCACTTCCAAACGCCAACCCACTGATACAGGGTCCAGGTAAAGATCTTTCACTCCAACAAGGAGGAAGGAACCCACCAACAACAAGGGGAGCTGGTCGGGGATGGTTTCTACCACGGCTCCCATAATATCCAGCCCAGAATACCAAAAAATCGTATTCGAAAACAAACAACTCAAGCTAAGCTTAGAAGAACTTAGACTGGAAATCGCCACACTTAAAAGCCAACTCACAACTAAGGCGGTACAAGTAAAGCCCACACATGCGTCAAAACAACAAGAACACATGAAAGCGACGCCCTCTATGGACAAAGCACTACAACTCCTGGTACAACAGATGCAAAGCATCCAAAACTTCCAACAACAATTATACGCTGATTTACAGGGACTTAAAGGATGCGTAGAAGAAACGCTAGCCCGGCAAAGGCCACTACGTAAAAGAGCGAATAGCAACGCCAAAGCACCGTCGGCAAGAAAAGCCAAGAATTGTATAATCTCGGACTCGACGGACGTCGAAAGTGTGATCAACAATGGCCAGTAAAACGCCCAGAACCGCAGACACCGCTGAGATATGGCACTGGAACAACAGAGCGCTTCCGCTCTTTCCAAAGACGAGCGGAAGCGCTAGAGATATACATCGATTCGGCCATCAGCAAACCTGATATTATATGCCTCCAAGAAATAGGGAAGGGTACAGTCAAGCTGAGGGATTACTACACAGTTACGAATCAGCAATACCCGCGGGTTGCTGCATTAGTGCACAAATGGACAGTGGTGAGCGCACACTATGTCACCCAATGCACAACAGAGCATCAAATCATTGAAATACACACAACGAAGAAAGGGAGAGCAAAGACCTTTATTTGCAACATATACAGCCCTCCCAAGGAACGTCGACCAGAGTTTGCGGATATTCTTGAATACGCACTCGGCCACCTAGAAGTAAAGGACAAATTTATACTCCTAGGCGACTTCGACGCTCCCCACACAAATTGGGGATACCGACGAGATACGCCCAAAGGCAGAAACCTGGTAGAAATTACAGACAAATATGATCTAGAGCTAGCAACCCTCCCACTAACACCCACTGGACTAGGAAATAGCGTGTGCGGGGACACCTACCCCGACCGAACCATCACATTAAACATAGCGGATGGACAATGGAGGAATTTAGCCGAAAATCTGGGTAGTGACCACTATGTTATTAGCTATTCAATGACCACACCCAAGATAAAACGCGCACCAAAGCAGGCCAAAGTAACTAACTGGACGGCGTGCAGAAAATATCCAATGTCCACAACACCCCCCAACACTGCCGAGGACTGGGCAAAGGAACTCAAAGTCGCACACAAAGCCACAACAAGAAACATTAATTAACGCGAAAACCCCTGCAGTCGACCCACACCTACTGCACCTGTGGGAGGGGCGGCGCAGCTTAACCAAGCGCTGGAAAAACCAAAGACTGAACAGAAAACTTAGGGCAAGGATAGCAACCGTAACGGAACAAGCAAATGAGTATGCCAGACAGCTGCAAGCAGTAAATTGGCTTCAATTTTGCGATTCACTAAGAGGGACGCTATCCACCGCTAAAACATGGGCTATCTTGTGTAGTATGATAGACCCGGACTCTACAAAAACGGCAACAACGAGAACAATACGCACCCTAGTAGGTGAATACAAAAGTAACAACGATACGCTGACCCAAGCCCTCAGGGACAAGTACGTCCTTGTGCAGCATATATATATTTTTTCTTCACTTGCGTTGGAAACTTCTTTTACATTTTGCAATTTACTCTGTTGCGTTGCGTTTTGATGTTCACTTGCATTGTAACCCTGTTCTATACTAGTTTGCGTATGATTTCATTGTATTAAGTAACCCCCCCCCCTTACTCAATGCCCTTTGGGCCTGTAAGGTATTTTATTGCGATAGCAATTATATGGACACTTCAACCGGATTTCTGCCGTCGGCGTCACCGTCGCCGTGAGGTTCCGTATAGATAAAATCTTCACCGCGCGCCGCATGCCCGAGCGGAAGCGTGCGGGGACGCGCGCTATCACGGAGAGCGAACGCACTCAATCTCCCACGCGCAAGCAACGAAGCGGGAAGCCAGCGCCGGAGGGAGCGCGGGGGGGGGGGGGGGGGGGGGGCACTTCGCCTCTGTCACCAACCGCGCTCGTCGCTCGCCGCACCGTCTCTTATCTCCACACGGCTCTGACCTTTATGCACTGTGCATTCGCCGCTCAGTTTCTGTTGAAGCGATAGACCGCACGTACCTTCGCCCGTTGCAACGTATGGGCTTGCTGCCAGCGTTTTGACAGTCGTTGTCTGCAGTCATTCAGTGTGATCTATTCATGTTTGTTTGTGCGCGCTCACACCACGCTTGTTTATTCAGTTAGTAATAGTCGGGCCACATTTTCCAACGCACGCTACACATGTAATGCTGCCCGGATCGGCAGTGCAGCGCTACAGGTGTGTCCCTTCGCACGCGCGCTGCCCACGGGAAGCGCTTCTCATCAACACCACCGTTTCACACGCGCCTTCTCGTGGCCATCGAGTCTCTCTTCATGTCGGTCTACTTACGCCGCAGCACACCTTCTTACTCAATCAGCTCATGTTTACTACAATTCACATTGCTACCAAAGCCGCTCACCTTACTTCGTATGACATTGCTGTGTTGCTATCGCATTCATTGCTTCGCCCTTAGGGCGAAACTGTGACTTTTTTAAATAAATAAATAAATAAATAAAACAGGGGGTGATAGCGTCGAATCTCTCAACTACAAAGGGCTAACAAACGATCCACTAGATGCGCCCGTTACGGTTGCGGAACTATATGCAGCGGCGCAGGACATCAGACGAAACACAACACCCGGAGAGGACGGCATCCCCAACGCAATGCTGCGCAACTTCAGCAATGATCAACTCGTACGACTAGTAAACTACTTCAACAAGGACATATGGGAAACTGGTACGATTCCACAGCAATGGAAGGAAGCAAGCATAGTCCTTATCCCTAAACCGGGAAAACAGAAAAATATTCAAAACCTGAGGCCAATCTCACTTACGTCATGTCTTGGGAAGCTGGTTGAAAAAGTGATACTCACGAGGTTAACCGATTATATCGAAAGACAGAATCTCCTGTCGCTGTACATGTATGGCTTCCGCAAACATCTTGCGACACAGGATGTTTTATTACGATAGCAATTAAATGGACACTCCAGCAGATTTCTGCCGTCGGCGTCGCCGTCGTCGTCACCGTCGCCGTGAGATTCCGTATCACGTCAGTGGAGATGAAATCGTCGCCGCGCGCCGCCGAACGCTGTATGTGCGAGTGAAAGGGCGCGAGGGACGCGCGCTTTCACGGGGCGCTGAGCCGTGCTCCCTCAAGGGCTGCAGAAGATAGCGCCAACCTTTCCCTTTCCCTCAAGAACCACTTACCACGGGGAGTGAACCCACGGCGGGACAATATCTTTCTGGGAACGCCGCTTGCCTCCGGAGAATACGGACGCGCTCCAGATAGGCTCCGTTATTTTTCACTCTTCGTGGCGGATAATCGACTGCGAATGGTCTGAATTCTACCAGAATCGGTCTGTGAAGGTGCCCGGTACCGGTCTGCTCCATGTTTGGATCATTTCCGTATAGATTTTCCTATTTTTCGTCGATTTTCCTCAGACGCCGGGCTGGCCCGGGCCGCCGGGCCTAACGAACGCCGCCGGCTGCTCATCGCCCCGTCTCACCTCCGGGTACGCGTCGCAAGATGCCGTAGCACGTCGAGGGAGAACAGCTTTCGCCCCAAGAATTTGAGGATGACCCACGCTGGTCCCGAGCCATTAGGGCCCGCAACAAGATCTACCCCGCGCTGAAGCAAGCGCCGGCGAGTGACACGTCAGCGCTATCGGATCCCCGGCAGGTCCAGGCAAGCCTGCCGCCCCGCCGCAAGGCAAGTCTGCTTCGCCGAAGTTGAAAAAACACCCTCCTCTACCCCGGCTACCAGCCACGGACTTCAAGATTGTTTTCCGACCGCGCGGGGGCCTCGATCTTCGACCCATCAACGGAGGTGCTCTCCTCCCGATCCTCTGCGCTGGAGCAGAGATTGACTACAATCAAGCGAGGAGCCAAGACAAGCTCCGGATTGACCCACACAACAACTCTCTCACTGTGAGTACTCCCTCCAAACCCCGAATGAAGCGATACGTTCAGCTCCAAGGCCTACAACTCAACGACCAACAGTACCCGATGAAGGCGTATGTCGCTGCCCCCGACAACGCAATCAAGGGAATCCTGTACAACGCCGTGTACAACCAGTCTCAGGAGGAGATATTCGAAGACCTAGTGGTTCTTAACCCAAGCAGCACCTTCACCATCGCCGACGCACGCCAGCTTGGTCGCACCAAGTCCATCTTGGTGACTTTCATCAACACCACTGAAGTCCCACGGCAGCTGAACTTCTACGGCGCCGTCTACTCCTGCCACCCATTCAAGGCTAAAGTTGAGGCTTGCTTCAACTGTCGCAAGCCAGGACATCGTGCCGACGTCTGCCCAAAAGAGCGCACCGGTCTTTGTCCACGCTGCGGCATAGCCCATCCAATAAAGCCAACGCTAAAGCCAACAATAAATCCAATCTTCGCCGGACTGCACACCCAAGTGCATACTTTGCGGTGGAGCGCACTTCACGGGGACCAGGCGCTGCAAGGTCCGCTTCGACCGCTCCGGCAACTCAAGCAACAACACTGCCAAATCCACCACCCGGACAACACCACCAGCGAGTCCACCCCCTGTGTCTCCACCCAAGAGTTCCAGAAACTCAAGAAGTCACCACCGATCCCCTTCAAGGTCCAGAAGCCGTTCGAGAACAAGCTCCCGACAAGGCCGCCATCGAAGCCGTTCGGTGTCGTTCCCGCCACTCACAGGGCAAAAAGACCAGAACATCGAGAAACAGGTGAGCTGGCGTCCGCAACTTTCTTCGCTCGAGAAAGAAAACGCGGAGCTCAGAGCACAGTTAACTCACCAAAGCCGCGAAATTTCCGAACTAAAACAGCAATCACAGGTCCTTTTAAGGCGAGATCACTCCCCGGTAATGTTGCCGCCAGTGGTGCAGCCCCGGGCACGTCCCGACGTTCCTGGATCCTCATCCGCCTCACCCTCGCGCGCCACGTCACCCACACGCAGTCCTCCTACCAAAAGGAAATCCAATACTGAGAATGAACTGGCGCCTCAGCCGGTTGCCGAGCAGCTCGCACTCATAACGACGTCACTACAGACGCTCGAACGTGCTCTGCACTCTCTCCGCTCAGACACAGCTAGCTGGATGACTAATATATCCACCCGCTTCGAAGCCATTGAAAAGCGCCAATGCGCACAAGAAGCTTCATACTCTGAATTACAAACCCAGGTAAACGAGCTTTTCTCCAGAGGTCGCATTCAGCGCCCCACGCCCTCCGATCCCTCCGTAATCGCTCAACATGGCTGCGAAACATCACAGCATTAGAGTGTGGCAGTGGAATTGCAGGGGTTTCCGTGCTAAACGGGACAACCTGCAACTCCACCTTCAAAACCTTCCCCCCGGAGAAATCCCAACGATCATTGCTTTACAGGAAACTCTGGTCTCTGCTTAACTCAGGAATTAAACCGTATACGAACCCACCAACCAACCCCAAACTAGAACAGCAACCTTAATCCACCGTAATTTTACCGCCGTTGCGCATCCCCTAGAGGTAGCCGACATTGACGGTATCCTACTCGAACTCCTCCCCCGCACACGCAAGACCACCAGCCTCTACATTCTCAACCTCTACAGCCCACCTAAAAGCCCTCCAGCCCCCCTCATTGAGGCTATGCGCAAAGCCCTTGTCCTGAGTTCAGGCAGTCCCCTTCTGGTTGTGGGTGACTTAAACGCAAACCACATCATTGGGGCTACCGCAAGAACTGTCGTAAAGGCACAGCCGTTTGGACTTTTGTCCAAAATGAAGGCTTCTCACTCCTCAATGACATTTCCTTCCCCACCCGCATTGGATCTAGCGTCCAACACAACACCAGCCCCGACCTCACACTCTCAAAACACATCAGAGATGGTCGCTGGACCAACACCATACATTCCCTCGGAAGCGATCACTACATCCTCTGCACCGAGTTCAGTATCTCCTCTCTCGCACCGCCCAAGCGACATGCAGTCCGCGTGGTCGACTGGGATAAGTTTCGCCGACTCCGGCAGACGGCCCCGGACACAATCGCGGATCTCGACGCTTGGGCAACCTCGCTAACGCAACATGTAGAACAAGCAACATCCACCATTCCCGAGCCGGAAGAAGTAGCGGCAGCGGATAGCCGACTCCTTCACATGTGAGAAGCCCATGCCAGCCTTCAAAAGCGCTGGCTAGCTCAAAAACACAACCGATCCCTGAAACTGCGCATAGCCCGCGTCGTTGCTGAGATTGAGGGCCATGCCAGCAATCTTGCTCACCAGCAACGGGGGCAGCTGTGTGACCGCATGAGCGGCAATCTTGGTCTCAAAGACACCTGGTCCTTCCTGCGTTTTCTCTTAGATCCAGGTCACACAAAGGCCACTCAACGCAAGAACGTTACCCGCATACTACACCAGCTACCTTTGGAGGACGACGCCCTCCTTCAGGCTCTCAAAGACTTTACCTTACCACCAGCACGCCCATCCCCCTACCCTCCTACACCGGTGCTCCTAACCCGGCCTTGGATGATGAAATCTCCACATCCGAGGTCCGAGCGGCAATGCACCGTCTTCGAACAACATCGGCTCCGGGAGCTGACCGAATTGCAAACAAAATGCTCCGTAACCTAGATGACCTATCAATCAAAGCAATTAAGGACCTTTTCAACCAATGCTGGCGTAATGGCACACTCCCAGCGCAGTGTACACACGCCCGCATCACTTTCATTCCCAAACCAGGCAAACTTCTCGAAATCAAGAACCTCAGACCTATCTCCCTCACCTCATGCTTAGGCAAGCTCTTCGAACACGTCGTCCTTGGTAGACACCAGAACCATATGGACGACAACAACCCTTTCCCCGACACCATGATCGGCTTTCGCCCGCACCTCTCCACCCAAGACGTAATGCTACAACTTTAAGAAGATGTCCTACACCCCCGACACGCTAAACGCACTCGTGCCATCCTAGCTCTTGACTAACCAAAGCCTTTGACAATGTACACCATGTGGCCATCCTGGAAGCGCTGTCCTCACTCCAGGTCGGCAAACGCACACATCAGTACATTGCGGCCTTTCTTCGCCACCGCACAGCTGAGATAACCTTCGGATCTCTTTCCTCACCTACATTCCCCCTAGGCAGCCGAGGCACCCCCCAAGGATCAGTCCTTTCTCCCCTCCTTTTCAACATCACCCTAATCCCCATAGCACGCGCCCTGGCCTCCATTCCCACTCTCTCGCACTCTTTCTACGCGGACTACATCACACTGTGGACCACCACAGGCAGTGTTAGCGCTATGGAAGAGACACTGCAGGCAGGAGCTGACATAGTGGCAGCCTGTGCAGCCCAAGTCGGTTTAGCCTGTTCCCCCACCAAATCTGAACTCCTCGTCCTCCCCCCCCCCCCCAATGGACGACTGGATATCGGACCTCAACCCACATTGACAGTGACCATTGACGGCAATCCCATTCCCGAGGTTGAGAAGGTTCGCATCCTTGGTATCCTCCTTCAAAACAATGGCAAGAACACTGCCACTATTTCCAAACTCACGGCCACCATTCACCAGACGGTACGACTAATCCGCCGCATAGCTAACCGACACCGAGGCATGCGCGAACATGATCTCAGACGGCTAGTACAAGCCTTCGTTCTCAGTAGGGTAGTGTACTCATTGCCCTATCTTTTCCTCTCCCGGGTAGAAGAAGATAAAGTCAATGCCCTTATTCGACAGGCTTACAACGCGGCCCTCAACCTACCCCAATACACATCAAACGAAAGGCTCCTCCACATGGGGGTCCACAACACCCTCGCAGAACTTAATGAGGCTCACCGCTCGGCCCAACTCGAGCGGCTCTCTTCCACCGCTGCTGGCCGACGCATTTTGACCCGCATTGGCCTCAACGCCCCTGGATACTGCCTCTCGCAGAACACTCTTCCACCCCACATCCACCGTCTACTCACGGTACATCCCCTCCCCAAAAACATGCACCCGGAGCACCACATGGCTCGCAGAGCGGCCCGTGCGGAGGCTCTTGACAAGCATTACGGCACGCGAACAGATACCGTCTATGTCGACGGCGCCTCTTACTCCTCATCCCCAGCCTTCGCCATAAGCGTCGTCTCCAACTCCCTGATCCCGCAGGTCATTGGCTCGGTCTTCGCCACCTCCTCTATGGAGGCCGAGGAGGCAGCCATTGCCCTGGCTATCTCCTCCACCTCTGCCACTCACATCTTTAGTGATTTGAAGACCGCGGTCCGCAACTTCACCCGCGGACGCATATCGGGCGCGGCTTCACGACTTCTAGCTCGGATTCCCCCCTCCCCCCTTATGAGGCCGATCCAAATTTTATGGGTCCCTGCTCACGCGGGTCACCCCGGAAACGAGGCCGCCCATTCTCTAGCTCGAGGATTCGTCAGCCGAGCAGGGCCGGCCACCAACTGGGGAGGCGCTCGCGAGCGCATGGTCTCATATCATGAAATTTCCCTTCATTACAGAGAGGAAAGACTCCGGTATCCACCACCACACAAATCTCTCACCAAACTGCAGCAGGTGACGTGGCGCCAGCTACAATCCCGCATTTTCCTCTCCCCCGCCCATCTAGCACTAATACACCCGGGACTTTTCTCGCCTGAGTGCACACTCTGCGGTGCGCCTAAAGCGGATTTCCACCACATTGTATATTTATGCTCTGGGCTCCGACTACCTGCTGATTGGCAACTCACTGACCTCGAGCGATGGGAGGCTGCGGTGTCCAGCTCTGATCCGGCTGTGCAAAAACAGCTAACGGACTGGGCTTTAGTCGTCGCTGAGAAGCACCAGCTCCCAACCACTGCACGCAGCCAAGAGCCAACCCATTCCTAAGGTGTAACCGCATAAGGCTCAAACGACTCAATAAAGCTTTCACCACCACTACCACCCACGGCGGAGA